>NC_066531.1:12166714-12280926 GCF_024679095.1 Eriocheir sinensis | reverse complement strand
TCATAAATTACTTTATAAATTAAAGCAAATAGGCATTGACGGTCAAGTAAAAAAATGGATCGCGAATTGGTTGAGCAACAGACAACAAAGAGTTGTGATTGACGGATTTAACTCAGAATGGGCGCCGGTCACTAGTGGCGTCCCTCAGGGCTCGGTTCTTGGCCCAGTGCTCTTCATTATTTACATCAACGACGTGGATGTTGGACTCAATAATCGCATTGGTAAATTTGCAGACGACACAAAGATTGGTAACTCGGTTCTTACTGACGAACGGGCAAAGCCTCCAAGAGGATTTGCACAAAATTTCAGCTTGGTCTGATAAATGGGAGATGCCCTTTAACGTAGACAAGTGCCAGGTCCTTCAAGTTGGAACAAAAAATAAGAAGTTCGATTACGAAATACACGGCGTTAAACTCACAAGCGTTCCGTGCGTTAAGGACCTGGGGATTAAAATCGCGTCAAACCTCAAATTCTCACATCAATGCAGCGATGCAGCAAATAAAGCGAACAGAAAGTTGGGCTTCATTAAAAGAAACTTTTTATTCAAGAATAAAGATGTAATACTTCCGCTCTACAATAGTTTAGTCAGACCCACTTGGAATATGCGGTACAGTTTGGTCTCCCCACCATGCAAAGGACATTGCTAAACTAGGTGTTCAGCGTCGAGCAACAAAAATGATCCCTTCCTTGCGCAACAAATCTTACGAAGAAAGGCTTTCCACCCTTAACATGTTCTCTCTTGAGAAACGTCGCCTCCGAGGAAAACTGATCGAATGTTTTAAAATACTTAATGGTTTCACGAATGTAGACAGAACAAAATTGTTTATGATCGATGACACTTTGCGAACGAGGAACAATGGCACAAAACTCAAATGTAGACAAGTAAATTCAGACTGCAAAAATTTTCTTCACCAACGTTGTAGTGCGAGAATGGAATAAGCTCCCACCATCAGTGGTCCAGTGTAACGATTGACTCCTTTAAAAATAGCTCGACCGTCACTTCCTTGAACTTAATATTAACTAGAGAAGAAAAGCAACGTTTTGGAGCCATCTGATTAATGTAAAATCACTTAGGTTTAAGGACAGACCACCTAGTCTGGACCATGGGGTCTGTGTGGTCTGATTTTCTATGTAAATTTATGTAAATCTCTCTCTCTCTCTCTCTCTCTCTCTCTCTCTCTCTCTCTCTCTCTCTCTCTCTCTCTCTCTCTCACCATCTCCTCGTAGTTCTCGGACCACTCGTCGTAGCCGGCCGCCATCTCCTCCGGCGTGACCCCCGACCTGTGGACGTTCTCGTTCGCCCTCATTGCCACGTCGCCCCGACTGCCGCCCTCAGACATTATCCTGCAGCAGGGAAGAGACAGGAGAATCACAGGCAGGCATGACTACAGTACATTACAATTCCTTTATACATCCTTTATATATTTACGAAGGTAGGTACGGTTTTCTAGCCCTGCGCCGCACTCCTCGCTGATTTGACGGCTGGCTCTCAAGCTCCGCCCACCTCCATGACAGGTGTGGCCCGCCTCTCTCTCTCTCTCTCTCTCTCTCTCTCTCTCTCTCTCTCTCTCTCTCTCTCTCTCTCTCTGGAATGGAATAGACTAAGCAATCACATAGTTAGTGCATCGACGATAGCTTGGTTTAAGAGTAGACTGGATAGCTACATGGACGAGGATGGCAGGTGATAGTGAGGTGTGGGTGCAGTAAGGCTCTCCGTCTTGCGCGGCCATCTGTAGTTGCTCTCTCTCTCTCTCTCTCTCTCTCTCTCTCTCTCTCTCTCTCTCTCTCTCTCTCTCTCTCTCTCTCTCACACACACACACACACACACACACACACACACAGGCTTCACGGTCTGACAGGGCGACGGTTCAAGCCCGCTCAGGCCAGATTCTCCGTTGACTAGGAGTGGTTACTATCCCCCCTTGAGCAAAGGGATGGGGTGTGTGGTGTGTGAATCTAACAGTACCATAGATCGACGATAAAGAGCACTTGCTCATGTTGGGAGGTACCTGTTGCTGGCGATTACGAGTCCAACTCGTGATCAGGTCGTGGTGAATTACACACACACACACACACACACACACACACACACACACACACACACACACTTTACACGTGGCAATTCCTGGCCGGCAATACAGCCGCGACGATCTAGCGGCTAGACCGTCTGGGTGCTCTCGGGAGAAAGTACCTTCACACGTGGGAGGAGCCGCCGGGAGCATCAAGACGTAAACTGCTAGTAAATGCAAGAGCATGAATTCACCCCAGACACCCCAAAAGGCTACTACCATATCTTAAAACCACAATGAGTTTGGTCCATCAGCCTAATATTGTAGAAATACTTTTGTAAACGAGTTTTATCATAAGTAGTATTGATTGATTGACTGACTGTTTATTGTTGCATTTAACAACAAAGGAGAAGGGAGGAAAATGCCATCCCAACTCCCAGGCATTACATAGTGTGATTATATAATACACGAACATAACCGTTCCTTATACCTCCTTCGATATCTCGCTAAGAGATAAACATTTCCCGCAATGTTGCTGCCACTCCATCAAAAGTTGTTTTGCGCAGACTCTGCTTCTTGTAGAGCTTATCTTGTGGGTCCCACAAGTGTCGATGCTGTCTCACTTCCTCTAGCAATGCCACCTCGGCCTTCCGGCTCCAAATATTGTTATCTGCATCTGTCATTTCTTGTTTTATTGGCGCCGACATGTTGTTTACCTGGCCGCCAGTCGGCAATACAAGACGGACACGCTCAGCTGCAGAGAACTTGCCGCGAGAAGAGCTCCCAGACCCAGACCCAGACCAAAAATGCTGCCGCGGCTGTATTGCC
Source organism: Eriocheir sinensis (assembly GCF_024679095.1). Classification (NCBI taxonomy): domain Eukaryota; kingdom Metazoa; phylum Arthropoda; class Malacostraca; order Decapoda; family Varunidae; genus Eriocheir; species Eriocheir sinensis. Next base: position 12,278,089 of record NC_066531.1, on the reverse strand, counting down.
AGCCGCGAATTGCCAGGTGAAATGCCGCCTTTAGAGGTGAGGTTCGTGATTTAAATGAGAAGAGATCGCAAGAAGAGAAGAGGGAGTTTTTTTGGAGAGTAATGGATATGAAAGTGAGAAAGTAGTTCATAGGGTCGAGAGGAAGAAGGGAATAAAACTAACAGAAAAGGAGAAAGGGTGGAAAGTGACATATACGAATATTAATGGAATAGTTTCATCGTAGATAGAATTAACGACTATTTGAGAGACAAAGAACCTGATATTGTGGGGCTGACGGAAACTAAGTTGTGACTCAATTGAGGTGGTGGTGATTGGAGAAGGTGCAAACAATATATGGAGGAGAGACAGAAAGATAAAACAGGGAGGAGGTGTGATGTTAATGGTTAAAAAAGGCATTAGGGTGGAGGAGGTAATTGAGGGTGAAGGCTTGACAGAGGTGTTGAAAGTGAAAATTGTGGGTGCTGAAGGAAGAAGGAGGCATTATGTAGTAGGGTATGTGCCCCCATGAACAAGCGTATGCGGTTGCGGGAATATAAACAAATGATACAAGAGACGGTGAGTTGCAAGGATGAAATGTTGAGGGCGTGTGAGAGAATACTTATAATGGGTGATTTCAACTGCATGGAGGTGGAATGGGAGGATTGGGAGACGCAGGGAGCAGACGAGTCGTGGGGAGGAAGACTCCTGCGACTGGCAGTGGAACATGTGCTGACTCAGTGGATCAAGGAACATACCAGATTCGGGAAAGAAGGCGAGGCATCAAGACTAGACCTGGTATATATTTAGTAAGGCGCCGGAAATAATATAAAATCTTAACGTAGATTGTCCAATAGCGAAGAGTGACCATGAGGTTGTGGACTTTGAAGTATCAGAAAATAAAACGATTGACCGAAAAGAAAATCACAAAATTGGGAGAAGCAACAACTGTGACTTTGTTAGCATGATAACCTTTTTTGAAAATGCAAATTGGAGTGGGCTGTTCAAAGCCAAGAGTACACAGGATAAGTGGGAGGAGTTTTTAAAGCTATACAAGGAAGCCGAAAATAGATATGTCCCCAAGGTAACCAAAAAGGATGTTGGTAAAAAGGAGTGGTTTAACAAGAGATCCGAGATAATTAGAAAGAGAAAAGAGGAAGCTTGGAAAGGATGGAGGAGACGAAGAAGAATTAATTCGTGGAACGATTTCAAACAAGCAAGGAATGAATATACAAAGATTAGAAGAGAAGAAAAAAGGAAATATGAAAAAGATATAATCGACAAGTGAAAAGACCTACCCAAACTATTTTATAGACGTGTGAACGCCAATTAAAGAATAGAGAAAAAAATCGATAAACTGAAAATGGATGAAACCACATATGAGGACCCAGCAAAGATGGCAGAGGTGATGAATAACAGCTTCCATAGAATGTTCACAAAAGAAGAATTTGTACAACCCCCGGGCCAAGAAAAAGGAAAGGTTATGCAAGAGATTCAGTTAACGGTGCAGGAGGTCAAAGAAAGTTTGAACAAATTGGATGTAAGAAAGGCGACGGGGCCGGATGGAGTATCAGGGTGGATCTTGAAAGAATGTAGTGATCAACTTGCAGAGAACCTGCACTCCATAATGAGTGCCTCTCTGAGTGAAGAAAAGGTACCACAAGATTGGAAGAGAGCAAACATAGTACGGTACCGATTTTTAAGGGAGGCAAGAGAGCGGACCCATTAAATTACAGACCGGTATCACTCACTAGTGTGGTTGCGAAGGTATGTGAGAGACTGGTTAATAACAGGTGGCCGGATTTCTTAGAAAGTGAGAAAATTATATCGGATTTCCATCGAGAGAGAGAGAGAGTGTGCACACGTTTACACGTGAATGCTGATGAAGGAGCGGAACATCAAAGTCTCGACTCTTGATAATACGCCTCGTCTTCTCTCTGGTGTTATTATTTTGTAGTGGTTTAACATGTGTTACATACACATGCTACATTTATTTCCACCTCTTAATTATGGATAAAGCCTCCCTTACATTTCCTGAATAGCAGTGAACCTCTCCGCTACTCACAGCCGAACACGACGAACATCGTTTATTCACAACAACACTTGAGTAGCACTACTGCGACGTTGCCGGTTGGAGGGAAGGCTTACCACAGGAACAGGAAGAGGAACTCGTTTCCGCAAATGTACCAGGAACATCAACAGCTCTCTCCTCCTGAATTTTGCAAAATCCAGAAAGTTGAAATTGCGGGTTCCTGGTACCAGAGACCAGAGCTGCACCGCTGGACTTGATATAGCGATGCCGGAGGTGTAGCTAAGGAGATCGACCACATTCTCGTAAATACTCGTTGGAGGATCCTTCAGAACTGCAGGGTTTACCGGAGTGCTGCGTTCTTTGCAACTGACCATAGGCTTGTTGTTGCAACACTCAAGCTTCATGTTAGGTCAAAAAGAATCTCGAGATGCAACACTACTGTGTTCCATCTCGAGAGGCTGAAGGACCTGGCATGTGCTCAGGAGTATGCAGTGACGGTCTCAAATCGGTTCGATGTGCTCAGCACCCTGGAAGACCCTGTAGAACTGTGGAATACCTTCAAACGTAAGACTCTGCAAGATGCCGAGGAGTGCACTGGAGAGCGCCCGAGATCTAGGAGTGCCTTTGCCTCGGTGGAGACGTTGGATAATATTGAGGAGAGTCGCGCTGCCAGACTTGCTGGGAAGCGGGACCAATACAGGGCTCTGTCGCGTAGGACTAGAGCTCTCCTGAGGAGAGACAAGGAGAGGTATGTCAGGAGTCTCGCTGAGGATGTCGAGGGCCATTTAAATGCGAATGACCCCCGACCTGCTTATCGAGCCGTGAAGATGCTCCGCTCCAAGTCTCCCTCTTATTAGGTGAGCACTATCCGAACAGCTGACGGCTGCCTCGTGTCTTACGTGAATGGGCAGAGGGCACGTTGGGCTGAGAACTTTGAGCAGCTGTACATGGTGGACTCTCCACGTCGGCAGCTTCCAGTTGCTGGGTTACAAGTGGTGGATGCTGACCCACCCATTGACGAAAGTTCATCCTCTCTGGTTGAGGTCAAAGAGGCTGTGGTTAAGTTGAGGGGTGGGAAGGTACTTGGCATGCTGTCCGGATCTTCAATCAACCTTAACTTCAGCAACTTCGGTCAAGAGGAGCACCGGGAGGCATCATGGGCCAAGCAAGTCATACATCACGCCAGCCACCATAAATAAAATTAGCTTGCGCCACTAACAGGCTGGGGCCGTCTATAACGCCCCTCAAAAAGCCCTACCGGCGCTACAGACAGCACAAAAAAGTGTAGCAAATCTGAGGTATTCCAGTGGAAAACAAGTTCGCGGTCCTCACCTGTGTTTCTGGAGTGACGGGAGGAAATGTTGTGGGCAGCCCGGCGTGGCGATAAATCTCATCAATGTATTTTAGTCTATCCGATCCTGATCTGCGCATGCGCAGAACCCAATGTTTACTATCACAGAGTGTTGATATTAGTTTGTCCAGGCAAGATGGCGGCGATACAGCATGCTAGTTTTTTTATGAGAGAATGGCCAAATTCCAGGATGACATTCAAGGGTTATCACATTTATCACATTTACCGACATACAAGGGGTATAGGTTATCACATTTATTACATTTACCGACATACAAGGGGTATAGGTTATCACATTTATTACATTTACCGACATACAAGGGGTATAGGTTATCACATTTATCACATTTACCGACGTACAGGGGGTGCAGGTTATCTCACCAATCACATTTACCGACGTACAAGGGGTGCAGGTTATCTCACTTATCACATTTACCGACACAGGGGAAGGTGGGGCAAAACGGCACCCTTAAGGTTTCACTCCAGATTTTGCATCAATTTTGTAGTATATTCAGAGATAGCTGGTGTTTTTGCAATCTTTATTCATCATTAAACAAAATAAACTCTCTTTGGAAGAACTACTTTGGATCCTTTACTCATGAATTAAAAAAATAAAATAGCCACAAGTGGACCATTTTGTACAACGGTCGGGGCAAAACGGACCTCACTTATGGGGCAAAATGGACCTCATATGGAAATGCTTGGTAACATGCCAAACATACGTTTGACAGATAATCACATTAGAAAGATTACTTAACAAAACTAAAATAATCTAGTTCTTATTCCATTAGAAAACAATTGCTCTTAGGCTCAGTAGCATGAACAACAATGAATTCCAAATGAAAAGTGATATTACCTTCCTGAACATCAAGTTCTTATTCCATTACAAAAATAAATGATCTGTGGCTCAATAGCATGAACACCAATGAACTCTCATGAAACTACTCACAAGTTAAAGTGAAATTACCTTTCTGAACATAAAAGTTCTTAATGCATTACAAAAATAATTGTTATTTTGCTCAATAGCATGAACAACATTAACTCACAAACGAAAAGTGACATTACCTTCCTGAACATAAAATTAATATTCATATAAAAGAAACAGAGAACACTTTGTCCTTATCTTTGTTCACTGAAGTTGTGAGTTAGTTAGCAGCAAAAAATAATTATTATTGTTAAGTGGGCCGTTTTGCCCCAAGGGCAATGAAAATGTTAACAACAATCTCAGCGGAACAATGGCGGTGCAGAAAAATGTTTCAGTAGTCAGACTCATGCACAGAGTAATACCAAAGAATCATGCAATAACACATGAAATTATGAGTCACAGTACTCCTATAAACACGATTTTATCAGACCCTTACCAATAGATCAGCTGGTGATAAAATATTCTGGGATTTTTCACACACAAACAAACGACGGCGTCCAAACTTGCCCCGATGTCACAGCTGACTAATGAGCCGAGGAGTAAGTCCATATCATTATCAATAGCTGGCAGAAGCTAAAAACACAGAAAACGGGGTGGTCCATATTACCCACCCATGCCATTTTGCCCACCTCCCCCTACAAGTGGTGCAGGTTATCTTATTTATCACATTTACCGACATACAAGGGGTGCAGGTTATCTCATTTATCACATTTGCTGACATACAAGAGGTGCAGGAATCAACTTTCATATTTCACGCATTTTCCAAATTCAAAACATACGTCATCATTTACTTTCATAAAAAAACAAATATAAACTCGGGTGGGACAGATCACAATAAGTAAGCGAGAAAAGACACGGTACCGTGCCGAAAATAATCCGCCCTGTGTATGTAAACAAAGTCCGCGCATGCGCAGATCAGGATGGGATGTTCACCCATAGCGGATCGTTGGCAACACTGCTTACATCACAATGGCCGCTTCCCCGCTCCAACTAAAACAAATGTAGGCTATGCCTTTTCACTGGTGTTCTAATGCGATTCTGTTGATTTCTCGACCTCATTTAAAATGCATATTAGTCGATTTCATGCTCCCCCACCCAAAAACCCCGTGTTCCCACAGGTCCCCCAAGATCGTTTAGGGAAGGGGATAGGCCTAACGAAAAGAGGCATAACTCGAAAAGTAGACATTTGCGACGGAAATGAGGAACAAAATCACGGAATTCTCTACATCTATCACTAGAAAAACATGAACCACGTGAGAAAATCGTTGGTTGGGTGAAACCGTAAATTGACCAAAAAAAGTTACTGCAAAATAATAGCAGTTTTCTTAAATGCATAATAATAACTTAGTATTCGTAAATGCAAAGTAATGGCTTAGTTTCATAAATGCAAACGAATCGCTTAGTATTCTTAAATGCAAAATAATAGCTTTGTAATTCAATTCACAATAGCCTACTAGTTTCCTAAATGCGCCGGCTGGCATGGTCGATGACGTCATTACATAACATTGTCAAGCGAGAGTTAAATGGTTTCATCATTATATATTTTTAGATCATATCAGAATATTTGTGCAAGTTATCAATGTTTTCTTCGTATTTTCTTAGGGAGGACGTTGCAGGAATGAATACAACATTTATTCAAATGCATAATAGCCTTGTAAACAACTTTAGCTGTCCTTGACTAAATTTGAACGAAATGTAAAAAGAGACATTTTCCTCCACAAATTACAAACTTGTTATCAGTGTGCACAACTGACAAATTCATATATAATAAATTATGGAGTGTATATGTGGTGACATATCTGAACATTAGCCTCTTTCCATGCGGTGTATATATTTTAAAGTCGGGGCCGGTGAACGAAACTCAGTGGACAGTGTGTCAACACTTGTGTACCACGATTGTACAACAGTAGTTTTCCTGGGTTATTGGTCATGGAGATCCCTGACTTTAGGCACTGTAAAGCCAAAGACAGGGAGGGGATGGTAGTTGGGGTAGTGCTAATTGCCATTTGAGCTATGTAAAAAAGCAACGAAAAGGGGGGGGGGGGTGAAAAGGGGCAGTATACACGATTTGCCGTTTCTGTCGTAACCGACGGTGGAATTTACGAGCTCACATAACTATACACGGAAGGAAGTACTCTTGTAGGTGATACAATCCTTTCACTTTCTTATTCCAGAAACATCAGTACAAACCTCTTGTGCTGCTACGAGGCAACCCACGGAAGTACTTACCAGGAATCGGTGTTCGGTCCCTCAGGCTGCCCCTCCGTCGCTGCGTCAGTCTAGGTTACACGCGACACAACAACTGGTCACATGCGTTCGGAAGAGTATTTAGGAGCCTCAAAGGGTACGTGATGGTTACACTTATAACAGGGCATGCGCCACTACCGCCGGACTCCTCATATGTGAGCTCCGTCACCTCAGGCAGCCGTGCGCCACCCTGCAGTGTTGCCACCGGCCGTTGGGGTAGATTCCCTGGGACAAGGTTACCCGAGGTCTACTCAGAATAGTATACTCAGTATGACTTGATTAACGATGAGTGAAGGGTATTTGCTTTGGAGACTATTTGAGAAAATATCACCCGCTAAGAGTTAAAAAGTAAAGTTGATTATGGCGGAATTTGAAAACTTTCCATCGCCTATAGATGACTGAACTTCTGTTGGAGAAACAAGCAATGAAACCTACTCGTCCCCGGATCCGATGCGCGTTAACAAACAACGTCGTTGTCTGAGAATTACAATGCATTTCTTATACATTTTTATTTTCTTGAAAATGAAGATTACGAGGATTCAAAACAATTACTTCCTTAAACGCTGAGCTGCATACACAAAACAAAGCAAATATTACAAGTGTAAACACAAGATTTACTCATGCCCGTTAAGTGCTTGCTTCGTGCCTACGTGTGGAGCGCTGCCACCACTAGTGGAGGGTACAGTGGAAGTGATGCAACATCTTGTCAGGATGGCACGACAGTGTAGCGCAAGTCATATGCAACCCTTACCTCCCATAATGGAGGCTCGTTACTCTTCATAAATTATTATACCTACCGTTCGTGATTTCCCTCAGTTTAGTGAGGACATACAGGTCAGTAGACGGATGATTTGCTCTCTCTCTCTCTCTCTCTCTCTCTCTCTCTCTCTCTCTCTCTCTCTCTCTCTCTCTCTCTCTCTCTCTGCCCACCCCACGTCAGGCCGTCGGGTTATCAATTTTTTCCGTCCGCTGCCGATTGTTAATAAAAAACTTGTCTTTTTAAATCAGCGAGATACTGTATTTTTAAATTTATATATGTTTGATTGAATTACACTGTTCGTGTGTGTGTGTGTGTGTGTGTGTGTGTGTGTGTGTGTGTGTGTGTGTGTGTGTGTGTGACTGAGGACTGAATATATTTTTTGGCTCGGAGCTCCTAGTTAGGGTAAAGTGGGGTAAGATGAACCACTTTTTAGATTTTTCGACCTGGGGTCTTCCCTGGTAACGTGACCCTGTCTCTGTCAGTGTTCATTTGAGCAGCTGTCATTTACCTTTAACCATAAACAAAATTGATATTCTCCTGATAAGGCTTTCACCTTTTTAAAACCTTTAAAAAGGATATTACACATTTTTTATGTATCAATAATACATATACATCCTTTTGAAAATTTAGCAAAATGCACTTATGTCCATCAACAGGCCTACGAGATTGAATCTTCCCAAGTCACATGGGAACACAAACTGGTTCGACTTTCGCAGACTACCAGACAAGTTTTCGGAGCTGGTAGTGTCACCGAAATATCTTTTTATCGAATGATGCTTCATCATTGTGGTCGATTATGAAGGCCTATTTGCTTTCAATGGGCCTGTGTCCAGGATTCTCTTCATGAAAACTCCTCGATTTCATCACCGTCGATTACGTCGACTCTTGCGACATATCTTTGTGTGGTTCCCATCATGCTATGAATGTTCACTACCACGAAACCGCCTTCCATTAACTCGTCATCGGATATATCGTCATCAGAGTCTTGTGTAAGTGAATCCATGGTCTCGCATGCATCGTCCTCACTATCATCATCCGAAGTGGCATTATAGATGCTGTCTGTCTTGACTTCTGTCTCTTACCAAACAAATTCTTCACAATTTCTTTATTCGCCTTGGTGGCCTATTTTCTTCTCTCTCTGCTACTTCATCCCGGACTGGCGTATCAGTCAGTATTTTTGTGTACCTTTTCTTTTCTTTCTTTCTTATTTTTCCATCGTCGAATGCAGCGGAGGCCCTTTTCATCACATCGAGGGGTACAGGGCCCGGCCCGTTTTCTGATGTACTTTCGCGGCATCTGATATCAAATAGATTACAATGAGGAGTAAAAAATAATCATTCACACATGATGGGTAAGATGAACTGATGGTTCATCTGTCCCCAAACTTAAAGGTTCATCTTACCCCTCCGCGGCCATTTTGAATGAATCGTTTGTAAATATGTTAATACAAACCGTTACCATCGAAAACATGGACAGAAGAATTATCAAATACTAAACTAATCACCAGCAATTTGCAACAAAAGTAAGACTAATACATACCAGAGTAATTGACGATACTCTCGGCTTCAATATTTTACTTTTCGATGGAAGAAACATTTTTTGCTGTAAAAACTGACAGACTCTCCACAGGAACGTCTCGCTGCTACCAGAGACACGTGGTGACTACTGGTTTGGTTGTGCAGCATTAGAGCTTGATGCAATCTTTGATCACGTGATCGCAAGGGTGGTTCATCTTACCCTACGGTTCATCTTACCCCACTTTCCCATACTCGTATTACAGAGGTATCTGACACAGCCGCACGACGCGGGGAGATAACCTACCCCCCTTTTCAAGGCCACATCACTCTAGCTTCCTCACCCGCAGGCAGAGCTCGGGTCAAAATTAGGGCCGACATGTGCTGTAAAACCACCATTTACTTCTATAATCTTGGCTTTACCCTCGAAACAAGCAGTTTCAAGATTGCAAAGGGAAGGGTTTTCAAATAAGTTTGTCTTCAGTAATATAAGTGAAGCCATGCCATTCCCGAGGTGTTCCTTCAATTGTAGGTTCTTCCCTTTTTCATTTTATTCAGAATTTTTCCTTAAAGTGCATATAACGAACAGCACATCTTTGATTTAGTTCCTCATGGGTGCAGTTGCAAAGGACGGGGATGGATGGACGAGAGTGAATGGGAAGATGGGTAAGGCAAGGAAGGGGATGAATGAAGAGAAGGGGAAGGAGTGGGTGGAAACATGGAAACATGGAAATGCAGGCAACAGAAAGCCTATTGGCTCATTACGAGGTCGCCCGCTTGGGTGATTTAATCTGCTCGACCGCCACTTGGGGCTTGGTGAGCAGATGGAAGCCCCTCGTTATTCAGTTTACTCCCGACGCAGCGAAATGACGGTCGATTCTATATTTGAAGGAGTTGATGGTATTCGCATTTACTACTTCTGAGGGAAGATTGTTCCAGTGGCGGATGACTCGGTTTGAAAAGAAACTCCTTCCAATGTCTGTGTTACATCGACTCAACTGAATGGGTAAACCGTTATTTCTAGTTCTTGAGTTGGTTTGCAGTTCAAAGAATTTGGAGTAATCGACGTTATTGAACTTTTTTAGATACTTGAAGACTTGAATCATATCCCCTCGTAGGCGTCTTTTCTCCAATGTAAAGAGATTGAGTCGCTTGAGTCGTTCCTCGTACGGTTGAGCCCTGAAGGTTGGAATCATCTTTGTGGCGCGTCATTGAATCCTTTCCAGTAAAGCAATGTCCTTTCTGTAATTGGGAGACCAGAACTGCACTGCATACTCGAGGTGCGGTCTTACCATGGAATTATACAAGGATAGCATCACGTCTGGTGTTTTACACTCGATTTTCCTCGCTAAGAACCCGAGCATTTTGTTGGCCTTGTTGTATGCTGGCCTTGTTGTATGCTGGACATGTCGCCGAATGGCCAAGACTATTCGGGGACATGTCCCCGAATATTCGGCGAATAAATCACGACACGGCAAACGGGTCGCGGTGGGAGGTGTACATGGGGGTCTATCTATCTATATATCTATTTATGGATTCTCTCTCTCTCTCTCTCTCTCTCTCTCTCTCTCTCTCTCTCTCTCTCTCTCTCTCTTTATATATATATATATATATATATATATATATATATAGATATATATATATATATATATATATATATATATATATATATATATATATACGAATATAATAATAAAAAGTAAACAAGAAAATATGAAAAACAAGAAGAATCATGAATATATAAAATAGGTATGGAACAAACCTTTTCATTTATTTCATAATTAATTTACTATTTCGGTATTTATTTATTTCTTAATATCATTATTCTGCCATTATTTAACCTTTGTTTCATTTTCAGTTATTTAGATTTATTTCTTCTTTCAGTTACTGGTTTGTTTACTGATATTACGTAAACATTCATTCATTCTAAAATATTTGTAGGAGAGTAAAACAAAAACAAGTCACATTTATACATTTTATTACATACTATCATACATATTACTACATATTACCACACATGGTATTTACTCGCCCACAATTCTGTCCTGCCAGGCCACTGCTCCCCGGGTGTTGTAGTAGTCCATGAGGTAGGCGCGGATTCCCGTGCTCTTGTATGCCACATGGGCATCAGATGATCAGCTGTCAGAAATCTTGGCACTGTCGGAGAACTGTCCCCGACATGTCGCCGACACTTCGGGGACATGCGAAGACAATTCGGAGACTTGTCGTCAGTTATTACGCGACAAAAAAAAAAAAAAAAAATTAACATTTCAGATTTTGAGCTCGGCGACTTGGACGCCGAATAGTCGGCGACATGTCTCCGAACTGTCCCCGAATTGTCTTGAGCATTCGCCGACATGTCGCCAAATGGTCACGAACTGTAAGAATCTTGGTCATGTCGGCGAACCGGTCGCCGAATTTTTTCACGAACCGATTCGGCGTCAAGTTCGTGGCCAAAATTCGGCAGTGTATTTGGGGCTTAAGGCGTCTCCTAGAAGTGATAATCAAGACTTAATCAAATGACAGAGCAGTAGCAGAAAGACGTCGCACTGCTATTGCCCATAGTATAATATCTGCTGTCAGACCTCGTTCATTCATATCACCAATTTTGCTAGGAATATCTGTGTATATTAATAGAAAACTGGAGTCACGTGAACTCATTGATCTTCTCGGTAGTTTATCTTTTGCAGATAACTACAGGGAGGTTCAAAGACTATATGATGCCCTTTTACCAAAAGGAGAACAGTTTTTTTACCTTTCTGGAGATCTAGTCAATTTTATTTTTGACAATGTAGATATAAATGTTCGCACTCTAACATGTCATGCCACGTGGCATACCATGGGTGGCATTGCATGTGTAACCCCAGCAGCAACAGATCAGGTTTCATCTCTGCTACAAAGGTCCACCAGTATCAGATCTGTAGTTCAGATGGGACAGTTCAGTCATGTGCCCATAAAGCCATACAAAAAACCTAAATCTGCAGGACTGAAGTCAGTCATAACTGACCCACCTGAACCCTCTCAACCACTCCCAGCCCTGTTGAACCTGGCTAAATCTCTGGATAGTATATAGTTTGCTAGTTTTTCCCAAGCTATTCCTGCAGCAGAGTGTCCTTCCTGGAGTGGATTCATGCAGGTGGCAGTCACAGGGGACAATAATCATAAAAGCAAGATATAAATTCTTCCATTCATCAACCAAGCTCCATCTCAGCCATCAACCATTTTTGGGAAAGTGTCTTGACATTTGACCAGCCACTGTATATCAAAGCTGTTAAGGCCTCCCCTGAGCTCAAGAACACAATAGTCAGGCTTGGTGGGTTTCACCTTCTGATGTCATTCATGGGATCTATTGGCTACATAATGGGCGGTAGTGGTTTGGAGAGTCTGTGGCAGACAGTCTATGCGCCAAACACAGTGAATCATATGATGACAGGGCATGCATATGCAAGAGCTCTTCGTGCCCATTTACTCACAGCAGCTGCTCTTGTGAGGATCTTACTACAGACACCAGGTTGTCTGATTGGGATGGATATCAGTCAGTTTTGCTCTGTTCAAATAATGCTCCTTGCCAGGGAGTGTGACATGAGTAGCATTATGAATGAAGAGGTAGTTCAGCAGCTGACTCACATTTTACATGATCTCATGGCAGATGCTGCTAGACAAAGTCGTACAGGCAAGTTATGGATCCAGTATTTAAAGCAGGTGCAAGTAATTATGCTCTTTATCAGAGCAGAGCGCACAGAAGACTGGCATTTGCATCTTCATGCTGTGAGTAAATGATCCCGATATTCCATGCAGCAGGCCATACTGCTTATGCTAAATCATCACGTTTGTATCTTGACTCAATGAAGAGGCTACCTGAAATCATGGGTGAAACTGAATTTCTAAATTTCCCCAAGCATGGTTACTTCACAATACGGAGAAGTGATACATTTTGGAATGGGAATTTTACAGACCAAATAATTGAGCAAGAACTCATGAGATTATTGAAGACATCTGGTGAACTGGCTCGTGGTAGGGGAATAACTGATAGCACTGTGACCAAATGGGTCTTTGTAACTCCAAAATGTGTTCCTATCTGCAATGCACTGGAAAACTTCTGTGGTGTTCATAACAGCACATCAGACCAGCATGCTGATTTACGTCCATCCAGAACAGCACGTGACAGTCAGGATTGTGAAACTTTCATTAATTGGCTTTCTACACATTCCCCGTTCTCATATCAAGGGTATGAATCTCTTGTCTGTATTTCTACTGGTAAAGTTGCTAATACTGCACCAAATGCTGATGAATCCTACACAGTGGGGAAAGCTGGAGCAGAAGCAATGACAGGACACAACTATGCTGATCAGAAAATGAAGCGAAAAGACAGGGTTTTGTCAATCAGCAGCGCTAGATCTCAAGTTTCTATAAGAGGACAGAGTGTGGAAGTCAACGCAGCCGTTCTTTTCATGCGTGTGACATGTATTATGAAGCATCATAATGAAATGCGGGATTTCCTTTGTTATGAATTTGGGACCCACCCTCCCTCCCTTTTTCATCATGGGATGATGCGCAAAAACACCAAAAGTGTCCTTGCCATTATGCTGAAGTCAAAGGTGAATGGCCAGTTACAGATTCCCGAGAACTTACAATTCATTATTGATGGTGGCCACCTCTTACACAGTGTAACTTGGTCATGTGACGCTACATATGGAAAGGTGTGTGACACCTATGTGACACATGTTCTTAATTATTATGGAAGGGGCTCAGCAATCATATTTGATGGATACGATTGCACCATATCAACAAAAGCACTAGAACAACACAGGAGAGCAGTCCAGAATGCATCTGCAGGTATTATATTTGAGGTGGACATGGTGCCTACCACCTCCCAAACGTCATTCCTGGCAAACAGTAAGAACAAGCAGCGGTTGATTGGTATACTCATGAAAAATTAAGTCTAATGGTGTGAACTGTTAGCAGAGCACTGCAGATGCAGATCATCTCGTTGTAGCCACATCACTGACTGCAGCAGCTGGTGACCATGAACGACCAGTTGTAGTTGTTGGGAAGGATACTGATTTGCTGGTGATGCTCACTGCCCAGGCAACTAGAGATATGAACATTTTCATGATGTTTGAACGTGATCCATCAGTTTACAGCATACATGCTATTCAACAGGCCATCAGTCCCAACCTTAAAACCAATCTCTTGTTCCTACATGCTATAACAGGCTGTGATACTGTTTCAGCCTTATACGATGTAGGTAAGATGAAGGCAGTGTCCATTATTGAAGGCAGGAACGAATGGGGAATGTTGGATGTGTTTCATCAGCCTTCATCAAGTCATGAAGAGGTGGCAAGAGTTGGAGAACAATTTTGCTAAAACTGTATGGGGCAGTTCAGTCCACCTCTCTGGATATGCTTCGGTATGTACTGTACATTATGAATGTTGGTAGAAAATCTGTGTACTCAAGTGTAGTCAACTTAGAGAGCCTGAAACCAACATCAGCTTCAACAAAATATCATTAATATCGGGCCTACTTAGCAGTGCAGCAGTGGTCCGGAAATGAGCTGGCACCTACTGAATGGGGATGGAAAGTACAAGATGGAAGGTTGCTTCCAGTTGCAACATACCAACCTGTGCCACCTGATCGGGTGTTGCGAATGATCTCATGTGGGTGCATAATAGGATGTGGAAAAAATGCAGTTGTTACAGAGCTGGGCTATTTTACACTGAGATGTGTTCCTCGTGTATTGGGAGGACATGTAACAACAGCCAATCCATAGATTCAGATGAGGGTTGAAACTAGAATTGTGTTGTAAATATTATGACATAAATGTACTCACATTTGGTACCTGCCAGACTGGACCAATAGTTTCTTTGTTGTATGATTTGCTTCTTGATATATATGCTGTATGGATATGCCTTTCTATGTATTGTATGTTTCACAGTTTGTAGCGGTTAGCATCCTACTGAAATTGGATTTCGTTAATTTAATCTTGTGCCCTTTTTGTGAACCAGATTACTTATGGTAGTTCAGCAATTTGGCAGAATAATTTCTTGAGACAGCACATGGTTATTTTGAAAGTAATGATTGGATTGAATTTCGAACGGTATATTTATACTCCTTGCCCACAAAAACATGGGATTAGACCCCAAAATAATCTCTCTCTGATGAATAGTAACAAAGGTATTACATTTTTAGTGTCTTTCTGGTGTCTGGTCGACTCATCAGCGGTCATCTTGGATTGTGAATTTTCCACAGCCTGGATTTTAGGGACTGTGTACCGTGTTACTAGATAGATTTCCTGAAAAATCAGCTTTCTACATTTTTTCCCGGTTCAACAATGCTCCTGGGCTATTAGAAAACTAGGCTATTATGCATTAAGGAATACTAAGCTATTATTTTGCATTTAGGAATTAAGGCTATTATTTTGCATTTAGGAATACTAAACTATTATTTTCCATTTAGGAAAACTTGGCTATTTTTGCATATACGAATACTAAGCGATTATTTTGCATTGGGAGGCGGTGGCTGAGTCGTCAAAGTAACGGCCTCGTGTTCAGGAGGACGCGAGTTCAATCCCGCCGGTGCCACCAAGCTGGGATTTTCAGCCGCCGCCGAGTGGCTTAAAACTACCCACATGCTGTCCAGAAGACCACCTATCAACCCGGACTCTAGATTCTAGGATCAAAGATGAGCTCTGGGAGGGCAGCATGAGCCAATGCAAGATGGCGCCACTATAAACACTCGCCTGCGCCAGAACGGGCTGTTCCGACCATCAGGACCTACAGGAAATAAGCCTTGGACCGACCATCAGTATCAACCTGGAAGAAGCCTACCGGCGCAATAGGCTGCAATGTAAAAAACAAACAAAAAAAAAAAAAATTTAAGAACACTAGGCTTATCTTGCAGTAACTTTTTTCTTAAGCGAAGTAATTCTCTCTCTCTCTCTCTCTCTCTCTCTCTCTCTCTCTCTCTCTCTCTCTCTCTCTCTCTCTCTCTCCTTCAGGAATTCCATCTACAACACTTGTCTCCTCACATCCTTAAAAAAAAAACCACCATCTCTTTTTCTAAATTCTTCGTGGACTTATGAGTGAATAATGTATTACAGATCGCAATTCAGAACTGGTGTCTAATATAAGTAACAAGGAGCATGAAATTGGATAAGAGGTGAGGATAATAAGTAAAAAAAAAAAAAAAAAAAAAAGTATATCTATAAATGCACTCACCGCGAAAGAAATGAGTCCGGAGATGCATTAGGCTAATATTTTTAGTATCTCTCTCTCTCTCTCTCTCTCTCTCTCTCTCTCTCTCTCTCTCTCTCAAGCAACAGTGGCTTTAAAAAGCAGAGACTGAGTGGGCAGAAGGGATGTTAGTGTCGTGTTTTAGCGGCGTTTAAAGGTTTTATATATGTTATTGATACTAAAACGAAATGAAATGAAAATGTGACTTCATGGGTCCATGCGCATTACCAGTGGGGGGCTACATGCAAAATTTTGTCAGGACGCCTTAATTTTGTTTTGAGAGTTTGCCCGCCTAATATTTAGGCGGTTCCGCCGACATCCGTCAAGGATACAGAGTCTATGTCATGACCCAATATGAGTTAGTGTAATTTTCAGTTCATAAAATTACCTACCACTCCCGTGTTTGCCAGCATTGCTAATGTGCATCTTATATTTGCAACCAGCTCTGCCACAAGGTTGCAATCATTTTTGTCATTTAGCTTCTTCTGAATTTTCCACCATCTGGCTAAGACTTCATTGTCATTCTATTACTAAATACATATGTGCTGTTTATCTCTCACCTAACTCTACTAACTTTGTAAAATTCTTTGACTACTTGAACTCTAAAGTGGAGCACATTTTGACTCACTCTCCCATCGCTAAAATCTCCAGTTTGGGAGATTTCAATGTTCACCACCAGCTTTGGCTTTCATCCTCTTTCACTGAGCAGCCTGGTGAACAAGCCTACAACTTTGCTCTCCTCAACGATCTAGAGCAGCTGGTTCAGCACCCTACATGTATTGCCGACCGTCTTGGAGACAGGACCAGCATTCTAGACCTCTTCCTTACCTCTAATCCTTTTGCTTATTCTGTCAAACTGTTTTCTCTGTTGGGCTCCTCCGATCACAACCTTATTTATGTATCCTGTCCTATCGCTCCTGTACATCCTTTGGACCCACCGAAGAGGCGATGCCTCTGGCATTTTGCTTCAGCTCGGTGGGACGACCAGAAGATGTACATTTCCGATTTCCCGTGGAATGATCACTGCTTCCAGGAGAGAGACACCTCTGTGTGTGCCCAGCGCATCACAGAGGTGATTGTTTCTGGAATGGAGGCCTACATTCCACGGACTTTCTCTACTCTTCATGCTAAAAACCCTTGGTTTAATCACGATTGTTCTCGTGCTATTAAAGATAGAGAGGCAGCTCACAAAAGGTACCAGAGCCTTCGCACTCCTGCTAACCATGATCTTTGCATCTCTGTCCGGAATCGTGCCAAATCTATTCTTCGACTTACCAAACCTTCTTTCATCAATAGAAAATGTCAAAACCTTGCTGTTTCCAATTCTTTCCGTGACTTCTCCTCCAATTTCACTTCTTCCTCTTTCCCCCCTTTCCTTAACCCTGACGGCAGCACTGTCGTCTAATCTATCTCTGAGGCTGAACTCTTCGCTCAAACTTTCTGTAAGAGCTCCACCCTGGACGATTATGGGCATGTTCCTCCTACTCATCCCCCCTCTGACTCCTTTATGCATGTTATTAAGATTCTTCATAATAATGTTTTCTATGCCCTCTCTGGCCTCAACTCTCAGAAGGTTTATGGACCTGATGGAGTGACTCCTGTTGTCCTTGAAAACTGTGCTTCCGTGCTGACACCCTGCCTGGTCAAACTCTTTCGTCGCTGCCTGCCTATCAACATCTACCTTTCCTTTGCACAGCCTGTGCTTAAGAAGGGTGACCGTTCCAATCCCTCAAACTACCGCCCTATAGCTTTACTTTCCTGTCTATCTAAAGCTTTTGAATCAATCCTTAACCGGAAGATTCAAAAACACCTTTCTACTTCTAAGCTTCTATCTGATCGCCAGTATGGGTTCCGCACGGGCGTTCTACTGGCGATCTTCTTGCTCTCTTAACTGATTCTTGGTCATCCTCTCTTAGCCGTTTCGGTGAAACTTTCTCTGTTGCGCTAGACATATCGAAAACCTTCGATTGAGTCTGGCACAAGTCTTTGCTTTCTAAACTGCCCTCTTTCGGATTCTATTCCCCTCTCTGTTCCTTTATCTCCAGTTTCCTTTCCGGCCGTTTTATCTCTGCTGTGGTAGACGGTCACTGTTCTTCCCCTAAACTTATCAACAGTGGTGTTCCACAGGCCTCTGTCCTATCGCCCGCTCTCTTCCTGTTATTCATCAATGATCTTCTTTCCATAACTAACTGTACAGTCCACTCATACGCCGAGGACTCCACTCTGCAGAACGCTTAACCTCAGACCTTGCTATCATTTCCGATTGGGGTAGAAGGAACCTTGTGTTTTTCAATGCCTCAGAAAAACAATTTATCCACCTATCTACTCGGCACAATCTTCCAAATTCTTCAATAACACTCAGCTGTCACCTTCTTCAACACTAAATATCCTCGGTCTATCCTTAGCTCAAAATCTCAACTGGAAACTTCACATCTCATCTCTTACTAAAGCAGTTTTCTATTTGTTGGGCTTTCTGTATCGTCTCCGCCAGTTTTTCTTCCTTCTGTACAGGGGCCTTGTCCGCCCTCGTATGGAGTATGCATCTCACTTATGGGGGGGGGGGGGGGCTCCACTCATACAGCTCTTCTGGACAGAGTGGAGTCTAAGGCTCTTCGTCTCGTCAGCTCTCCTCCTCCTACTGATAGTCTTCCGTCGCGATGCTGCCTCCTTTTCTATCTTCTATCGATATTTTCACGCTGACTGCTCTTCCGAACTTGATAACTGCATGCCTCCCCACCTCCCGCTGCACACGACTTTCTACTCATGCTCATCCCTATACTGTCCAAATCCCTTTTGCAAGAGTTAACCAGCATCTTCACTCTTTCATCCCTCACGCTGGTAAACTCCAGAACACTCTTCCTTCATCTGTATTTCCTTCTGGCTACGACTTGAACTCTTTCAAGAGGAGGGTTTCAGGGCACATCTCCTCCCGAAATTGACCTCTCTTTTTGGCCACTCCCCTGTACTCTATTCAGGAGCAGTAAATAGTGGGATTTTTTTCTTTAATATTTTTTGTATATGCCCTTGAACTGTTTCCTTTGTTGTAAACAAAAAAAAAAAAAAAAAAAGATGACAAGCTTGTATCAAACAACATAGTCACATCATTCTCGAACGATCTATATGTTATTTCAAGTTCATATAATTATCTCATTTCAGGTAGATTAGAAGACAGCTGGCTCTGCAAGTGGAAATAAAGGGTAATTTAATAATGCACTGCATGTAAATAACGATTGATATTCAAAGTAACATGAAACTTCCGCAGTTGCGCTAGACATATCCAAAGCCTTCGATAGAGTCTGGCATAAATCTTTGCTTTCTAAACTGCCCTCTTACGGTTTCTATCCTTGTCTCTGTTCCTTTATATCCTGTTTCCTTTCTGGCCGTTCTATCTCCGCTGTGGTAGACGGTCACTGTTCTTCCCCTAAACTTATCAACTGTAGTGTTCCACAGGGCTCTGTCCTATCACCCACTTTCCTTCTGTTATTTAGCATTGATCTTCTTTCTTTAACAAACAGTCCTATCCATTCATACGCTGATGACTCCACTCTGCACTATTCAACTTCTTTCAACAGAAGACTTTCTCAACAGGAATTACAAGACTCCAGACTGGAGGCTGCAGAACGTTTAACCTCAGACCTTGCTATAATTTCCGATTGGGGTAAAAGGAACCTGGTGTCCTTCAGTGCCTCAAAAAAAATCTCCACTTATATAATCGACACAATCTTCAAAACACCTATGCCCTGTTCTTTAATAACACTCAGCTGTCACCTTCTTCAACACTAAGTATCATCGGTCTATCCTTAGCTCAAAATCTCAACTGGAAACTTCACATCTCATCTCTCATTAAATCAGTTTTCTCGAGGTTGGGCTTTCTGTATCGTCTCTGCCAATTCTTCTTTCCCGCACATATGCTTTCCATTTATAGGGACCCTGTCCGCCCTCGTGTGTTATTAAAGAATAGGGCATAGGTATTTTGAAGATTGTGTCGAGTAGATAAGTGGAGATTTTTTTTTTGAGGCAGCTAAATGACAAAAATGATTGCAACCTTGTGGCAGAGCTGGTTGCAAATATAAGATGCACATTAGCAATGCTGGCAAACACGACAGTGGTAGGTAATTGTATGAACTGAAAATTACACTAACTCATATTGGGTCATGACATAGACTCTGTATCCTTGACGGATGTCGGCGGAACCGCCTAAATATTAGGCGGGCAAACTCTCAAAACAAAATTAAGGCGTCCTGACTTTATTATTTTTTTTACCTAGCCTAACCAAATTTTGCATGTAGCCCCACACTGGTAATGCGCATGGACCCATGAAGTCACATTTTCATTTCAGTTCGTTTTAGTATCAATAACATATATAAAACATTTAAGCACCGCTAAAACACGACACTAACATCCCTTCTGCCCACTCAGTCTGCTTTTTAAGCCACTGTTGCTTGAGAGAGAGAGAGAGAGAGAGAGAGAGAGAGAGAGAGAGAGAGAGAGAGAGAGAGAGATACTAAAAATATTAGCCTAATACATCTCCGGACTGATTTCTTTCGCGGTGAGTGCATTTATAAATATAAATTACTTCGCTTAAGAAAAAAGTTACTGCAAAATAAGCCTAGTATTCTTAAATGCAAAATAATAACTTAGTATTCGTAAATGCAACATTATAACCTAGTTTTATAAATGCAAAATAATCGCTTAGTATTCGTAAATGCAAAAAAATTGCCTAGTTTTCCTAAATGGAAAATAATAGTTTAGTATTCCTAATGCAAAACAATAGCCTTGATTCCTAAATGCAAAATAATAGCTTAGTATTCCTAAATGCAAAATAATAGCCTTGATTCCTAAATGCAAAATAATAGCTTAGTATTCCTAAATGCAAAATAGCCTAGATTTCTAATAGCCCAGGAGCATTAGTGTTGAACCGGGAAAAAATGTAGAAAGCAGATTTTTCAGGAAATCTATCTAGTAACATGGTACAAAGTCCCTAAAATCCAGGCTGTGGAAAATTCACAATCCAAGATGACCGCTGATGAGTCGACCAGACACCAGAAAGACACTAAAATGTAATAACTTTTTTACTATTCATCAGAGAGAGATTATTTTGGGGTATAATCCCATGTTTTTGTGGGCAAGGAATGTAAATATACCGTTCGAAATTCAATCCAAGCATTACTTTCAAAATAACCATGTGCTGTCTCAAGAAATTATTCTGCCAAATTGCAGAACTACCATAAGTAATCTGGTTCACAAAAAGGGCACAAGATTAAATTAACGAAATCCAATTTCAGTAGGATGCTAACCGCTACAAACTGTGAAACATACAATACATAGAAAGGCATATCCATACAGCATATATATCAATAAGCAAATAATACAACAAAGAAACCATTGATCCAGTCTGGCAGGTACCAAATGTGAGTACATTTATGTCATAATATTTACGACACAATTCTAGTTTCAACCCTCATCTGAATCTATGGATTGGTTGTTGTTACATGTCCTCCCAATACACGAGGAACACATCTCAGTGTAAAATAGCCCAGCTCTGTAAAGACTGCATTTTTCCACATCCTATTATGCACCCACATGAGATCATTCGCAACACCCGATCAGGTGGCACAGGTTGGTCTGTTGCAACTGGAAGCAACCTTCCATCTTGTACTTTCCATCCTCATTCAGTAGGTGCCAGCTCATTTCCGGACCACTGCTGCACTGCTAAGTAGGCCCGATATGAATGATATTTGGTGGCAGCTGATGTTGGTGGCAGGCTCTCTAAGTTGACTCCACTTGAGTACACAGATTTTCTACCAACCTGCCTCATGTACAGTACATACCGAAGCATATCCAGAGAGGTGGACTGAACTGCCCCATACAGTTTTAGCAAAAATTGTTCTCCAACTCTTGCCACCTCTTCATGACTTGATGAAGGCTGATGAAACACATCCAACATTCCCCATTCGTTCCTGCCTTCAATAATGGACACTGCCTTCATCTTACCTACATCGTATAAGGCTGAAACAGTATCACAGCCTGTTATAGCATGTAGGAACAAGAGATTGGTTTTAAGGTTGGGACTGATGGCCTGTTGAATAGCATGTATGCTGTAAACTGATGGATCACGTTCAAACATCATGAAAATGTTCATATCTCTAGTTGCCTGGGCAGTGAGCATCACCAGCAAATCAGTATCCTTCCCAACAACTACAACTGGTCGTTCATGGTCACCAGCTGCTGCAGTCAGTGATGTGGCTACAACGAGATGATCAGCATCTGCAGTGCTCTGCTAACAGTTCACACCATTAGACTTAATTTTTTCATGAGTATACCAATCAACCGCTGCTTGTTCTTACTGTTTGCCAGGTATGACGTTTGGGAGGTGGTAGGCACCATGTCCACCTCAAATATAATACCTGCAGATGCATTCTGGACTGCTCTCCTGTGTTGTTCTAGTGCTTTTGTTGATATGGTGCAGTCGTATCCATCAAATATGATTGCTGAGCCCCTTCCATAATAATTAAGAACATGTGTCACATAGGTGTCACACACCTTTCCATATGTAGCGTCACATGACCAAGTTACACTGTGTAAGAGGTGGCCACCATCAATAATGAATTGTAAGTTCTAATCTGTAACTGGTCATTCACCTTTGACTTCAGCATAATGGCAAGGACACTTTTGATGTTTTTGCGCATCATCCCATGATGAAAAAGGGAGGGAGGGTGGGTCCCAAATTCATAACAAAGGAAATCCCGCATTTCATTATGATGCTTCATAATACATGTCACACGCATGAAAAGAACGGCTGCGTTGACTTCCACACTCTGTCCTCTTATAGAAACTTGAGATCTAGCGCTGCTGATTGACAAAACCCTGTCTTTTCGCTTCATTTTCTGATCAGCATAGTTGTGTCCTGTCATTGCTTCTGCTCCAGCTTTCCCCACTGTGTAGGATTCATCAGCATTTGCTGCAGTATTAGCAACTTCACCAGTAGAAATACAGACAAGAGATTCATACCCTTGATATGAGAACGGGGAATGTGTAGAAAGCCAATTAATGAAAGTTTCACAATCCTGACTGTCACGTGCTGTTCTGGATGGACGTAAATCAGCATGCTGGTCTGATGTGCTATTATGAACACTACAGAAGTTTTCCAGTGCATTGCAGATAGGAACACATTTTGGAGTTACAAAGACCCATTTGGTCACAGTGCTATCAGTTATTCCCCTACCACGAGCCAGTTCACCAGATGTCTTCAATAATCTCATGAGTTCTTGCTCAATTATTTGGTCTGTAAAATTCCCATTCCAAAATGTATCACTTCTCCGTATTGTGAAGTAACCCTGCTTGGAGAAATTTAGAAATTCAGTTTCACCCATGATTTCAGGTAGCTTCTTCATTGAGTCAAGATACAAACGTGATGATTTAGCATAAGCAGTATGGCCTGCTGCATTGAATATCGGGATCATTTACTCACATCATGAAGATGCAAATGCCAGTCTTATGTGCGCTCTGCTCTGATAAAGAGCATAATTACTTGCACCTGCTTTAAATACTGGATCCATAACTTGCCTGTACGACTTTGTCTAGCAGCATCTGCCATGAGATCATGTAAAATGTGAGTCGGCTGCTGAACTACCTCTTCATTCATAATGCTACTCATGTCACACTCCCTGGCAAGGAGCATTATTTGAACAGAGCAAAACTGACTGATATCCATCCCAATCAGACAACCTGGTGTCTGTAGTAAGATCCTCACAAGAGCAGCTGCTGTGAGTAAATGGGCACGAAGAGCTGTTGCATATGCATGCCCTGTCACCATATGATTTACTGTGTTTGGCGCATAGACTGTCTGCCACAGACTCTCCAAACCACTACTGCCCATTATGTAGCCAATAGATCCCATGAATGACATCAGAAGGTGAAGCTCACCAAGCCTGACTATTGTGTTCTTGAGCTCAGGGGAGGCCTTAACAGCTTTGATATACAGTGGCTGGTCAAATGTCACAAGACACTTTCCCAAAAATGGTTGATGGCTGAGATGGAGCTTGGTTGGTGAATGGAAGAATTTATATCTTGCTTTTATGATTATTGTCCCCTGTGACTGCCACCTGCATGAATCCACTTTAGGAAGGACACTCTGCTGCAGGAATAGCTTGGAAAAAATTAGCAAACTATATACTATCCAGAGATTTAGCCAGGTTCAACAGGGCTGGGAGTGGTTGAGGGGGTTCAGGTGGGTCAATTATGACTGACTTCAGTCCTGCAGATTTAGGTTTTTTGTATGGCATTATGGGCACATGACTGAACTGTCCCATCTACACTACAGATCTGATACTGGTGGATCTTTGTAGCAGAGATGAAACCTGATCTGTTGCTGCTGGGGTTACACATGCAATGCCACCCTTGGTATGCCACGTGCCATGACATGTTAGAGTGTTTTTTTTTTTTTTTTTTTTTTTTTTTTTTTTTTTACATTGCAGCCTATTGCGCCGGTAGGCTTCTTCCAGGTGGATCCTGATGGTCTGTCCAAGGCTTCTTTCCGGTCGGTCCTGATGGTCGGCCCAGCCCGTTCTGGCGCAGGCGAGTGTTTATAGTGGCGCCATCTTGCATTGGCTCATGCTGCCCTCCCAGAGCTCATCTTTGATCCTAGAATCTAGAGTCCGGGTTGATAGGTGGTCTTCTGGACAGCATGTGGGTAGTTTTAAGCCACTCGGCGGCGGCTGAAAAATCCCAGCTTGGTGGCACAGGGCGGGGATTGAACTCGCGTCTTCCTGAACACGAGGCCGTTACTTTGACGACTCAGCCACCGCCTCCCCAATTTATATATTTATATCTGCATTGTCAAAAATAAAATTGACTAGATCTCCAGAAAGGTAAAAAAACTGCTCTCCTTTTGGTAAAAGGGCATCATATAGTCTTTGAACCTCCCTGTAGTTATCTGCAAAAGATAAACTACCGAGAAGATCAATGAGTTCACGTGACTCCAGTTTTCTATTAATATACAGAGATATTCCTAGCAAAATTGGTGATATGATTGAAAGAGGTCTGACAGCAGATATTATACTATGGGCAATAGCAGTGCGACGTCTTTCTGCTACTGCTCTGTCATTTGATTTAGTCTTGATTATCACTTCTAGGAGACGCCTTAAGCCCCAAATACACTGCCGAATTTTGGCCACGAACTTGACGCCGAATCAGTTCGTGAAAAAATTCGGCGACCGGTTCGCCGACATGACCAAGATTCTTACAGTTCGTGACCATTCGGCGACATGTCGGCGAATGCTCAAGACAATTCGGGGACAGTTCGGAGACATGTCGCCGACTATTCGGCGTCCAAGTCGCCGAGCTCAAAATCTGAAATGTTTTTTTTTTTTTTTTTTTTGTCGCGGAATAACTGGCGACAAGTCTCCGAATTGTCTTCGCATGTCCCCGAAGTGTCGGCGACATGTCGGGGACAATTCTCCGACAGTGCCAAGATTTCTGACAGCTGATCATCTGATGACCATGTGGCATACAAGAGCACGGGAATCCGCGCCTACCTCATGGACTACTACAACACCCGGGGAGCAGTGGCCTGGCAGGACAGAATTGTTGGCGAGTAAATACCATGTGTGGTAATATGTGTAGTAATATGTATGATAGTATGTGTAATAAAATGTATAAATGTGACTTGTTTTTGTTTTACTCTCCTACAAATATTTTAGAATGAATGAATGTTTACGTAATATCAGTAAACAAACCAGTAACTGAAAGAAGAAATAAATCTAAATAACTGAAAATGAAACAAAGGTTAAATAATGGGAGAATAATGATATTAATAAATAAATAAAGTAATAAATAAAAAAAAAATTAAAAAAAAAAAAAAATATATATATATATATATATATATATATATATATAGAGAGAGAGAGAGAGAGATAATCCATACATAGATAGATAGATAGATAGACCCCCGTGTACACCTCCCACCGCGACCCGTTTGCCATGTCGTGATTTATTCGCCGAATATTCGGGGATATGTCCCCGAATAGTCTTGGCCATTCGGCGACATGTCGGAGACATGTCCCCGAATAGTCGGCGACATGTCGGCGACAAATTTGCCAATAAAATTTAAAATTCAACGGTCAAAATTCGGCGACAATTCGCCGAACACCGCGAATCGGACGCCGAATTGTCTGCAACATGTCGGCGACAATTCGGCGTCCATTTTGCATTCGTGCACATTCGGCGAACGGCCGCGAATTTTTCATGCAACATGAAACTTTAGCCCCAAATACACTGCCGAATTTTGGCTCACGAATGTGCGCGAGTATGCAAGTCATCCAGTATCGCGAACAAGTTCGGCATCTTTCTTGCCTGTTCTCGGCCGTTCGGGGACATGTCTGCGTCCACCACGCGACTTTTGACAGTTGGTCACGACCGCCACGAAAGTTTCATGTTACATGCAAAAATTTTACAGCAAAAAATGTTTCTTCCATTGAAAAGTAAAATATTGGAAGCTGAGAATATCGTCAATTACTCTGGTATGTATTAGTCTTACTTTTGTTGCAAATTGCTGGTGATTAGTTTAGTATTTGATAATTCTTCTGTCCATGTTTTCGATGGTAACGGTTTGTATTAACATATTTACAAACGATTCATTCAAAATGGCCGCTGAGGGGTAAGATGAACCTTTAAGTTTGGGGACAGATGAACCATCAGCTCATCTTACCCATCATGTGTGAATGATTATTTTTAATCCTCATTGTAATCTGTTTGATATCAGATGCCGCGAAAGTACATCAGAAAAACGGGCCGGGCCCCTTTACCCCTCGATGTGATGAAAAGGGCCTCCGCTGCATTCGACGATGGAAAAAAGAAGAAAGAAAGAAAAGAAAAGGGCCACAAAAATACTGACTGATACGCCAGTCCGGGATGAAGTAGCAGCAGAGAGAGAAGAAAAATAGGCCGCCAAGGCGAATAAAGAAATTGTGAAGAATTTGTTTGGTAAGAGACATAAGTCAAGACAGACAGCATCTATAATGCCACTTCGGATGATGATAGTGAGGACGATGCATGCGAGACCATGGATTCACTTACACAAGACTCTGATGACGATATATCGGATGACGAGTTAATGGAAGGCGGTTTCGTGGTAGTGAACATTCATAGCATGAAGGGAACCACACAAAGATATATCGCAAGAGTCGACGTAATCGACGGTGATGAAATCGAGGGAGTTTTCATTTGCTTTTGTTTTTTGTTTTTTGTTTTTTTACAACAAAGGAGGCAGCTCAAGGGCACACACAAAAAAGAAAACAATAATAAAAAAAAATGCCCGCTAATCGCTGCTCCCATAAAAGAGTCCGAAGAGGTGGCCAAAACCAAGGTCAAATTCGGGAGGAGAGGTGTCCTGATACCCTCCTCTTGAAAGAGTTCAAGTCATAGGCAGAAGGAAATACAGATGAAGGAAGATTGTTCCAGAGTTTACCAGCGTGAGGGATGAAAGAGTGAAGATGCTGGTTAACTCCTGCATAAGGGGTTTGGACAGTATAGGGATGAGCATGAGTAGAAAGTCGTGTGCAGCGGGGCCGCGGGAGGGGGGGAGGCATGCAGTTAGCAAGTTCAGAAGAGCAGTCAGCGTGGAAATATCGATAGAAGATAGAAAGAGAGGCAACATCGCGGCGGAATTTAAGAGGTAGAAGACTATCAGTAGGAGGAGGAGAGCTGATGAGACGAAGAGCCTTAGCCTCCACTCTGTCCAGAAGAGCTATGTGGGTGGAGCCCCCCCACACAATCAAAAAGTCATGAGATGCATACTCCATACGAGGGCGGACAAGGCCGCGGGGGAGAAGAACTGGCGGAGACGATACAGAAAGCCCAACCTCGAGGAAGCTGATTTAGCGAGAGAGGAGATATGAAGTTTCCAGTTGAGATTTTGAGTTTAGGATAGACCGAGGATGTTTAGTGTTGAAGAAGGTGAAAGCTGAGTGTTGTCGAAGAATAGGGGATAGGTGTTTGGAATATTGTGTTGAGTTGATAGGTGGAGAAATTGAGTTTTTGAGGCGTTGAAGAACACAAAGTTCCTTCTGCCCCAATCGGAAATGATAGCAAGGTCTGAGGTTAAGCGTTCTGCAGCCTCCAGTCAGGAGTTGTGTACTTCCTGTTTTGATGGTCTTCTATTGAAAGAAGTTGAATAATGCAGAGTGGAGTCGTCGGCATACGAGTGGACAGGACAGTTTGTTATGGAAAGAAGATCATTGGTGAATAACAGGAAGAGAGTGGGTGATAGGACAGAGCCCTGTGGAACGCCACTGTTGATATAGGTTTAGGGGAAGAGCAGTGACCGTCTACCACCGCAGAGATAGAACGGCCGGAAAGGAAACTGGAGATAAAGGAACAGAGAGAGGGATAGAATCCGAAAGAGGGCAGTTTAGAAAGTAAAGACTGGTGCCAGACTCTATCGAAGGCTTTCGATATGTCTAGCGCAGCAGAGAAAGTTTCACCGAAACTGCTAAGAGAGGATGACCAAGAGTCAGTTAAGAGAGTGTGAGGGACAGGGCCCAGGCGTAGTTAGGTGGAGGGGACGCCAGATCAAGTCCCTCGTTAGGCCCGGTATCCCTCAGCTTCCCTGGGTGCGTGGCGAGATAAACACTAGAGTGGCTTTTACATTTAAGTGCCTCCTCAACACCCACACACCCGGGAGAAGTATAGTATTCCCGGGGTAGCGTCGCACAGCGTCAAGAGTCCCGGTTGGAGAGGGCCAGGGGCCACTGGCAGGGTGGTGACGCGGCGGCGAGACGGTGTCGGGACGTCGGAGTTGGAAGGGCCCAGGGGCCACAAGTAGGATGGAGATAAGGCAGCGATATGAAGCCACAACGTCCGATGAGGAGGAGAGCAATAACGGGGGCAGCAGACTGGCAGGGCTCGTGTCAGCCACAACCCCGCACGGCGGTGAGCAGAATGGGAGGCCGGTAAAGGTGTTAACGTCGGCTGAGTCCCAGGGTAGTCTGTCTCACACCTCCACGCCGGTCCTCTACATCACGTTCCTTCGAACCCTTGGAGGTATGGAGCAGGGTTCGAAGCGCATTACCGCGGCCTTTGAGAGGATTAGCAGGGCTTGAAGTGCACCTTGCTGAGGTAAAACAAGGGTAAATAAGTAGTCTTCCCTCACAGAGAGCAAGAAGATCGCCAGTAGAACGCCCCTTGCGGAACCCATACTGGCGATCAGATAGAAGATTATAAGTGGAAAGGTGCTTTTGAATCTTTCGGTTAAGGATTGATTCAAAAGCTTTAGATAGACATGAAAGTAAAGCTATAGGGCGGTAGTTTGAGGGATTGGAGCGGTCACCCTTCTTAGGCACAGGCTGTACAAACAGGGGCGAAACTACGGGGGGGCATGGGGGGGCATATGCCCCCATTAACTCTATGCCCCCAAATGCCCCCCAAATCAAGATGGGACTGCTCATAGGCGTACGAACCAAGCCCAGAGGTGGACTGGGATGGGCTGTAACCAGGCTTACCCTCCTAAAATTTGGGCAACAGCCTGTTTTTTTATTACTATAACTAGATCAGGAATTCCCAGTATGGGAACCAAGGTCCAAGGAGCGTTAACTTTGAAAGTGGCAGGCCCAGACAGGGTTGATATACTCATATTTTTGTATTTAAAAGTGTCTTATGTTTTATTTATGTATTTAATTTATTTTGGTTTTATATTATTAATCTATTTATTTATTTATTTATTTATTTTATTTTCATTTATTTTGCCATGCTACGGTGGTTAAGAACACTTCACACATGTCACAGATTTATAAAGTATTATCGCTGTAGGTCTGTGACTGTGACACGTGTTACTGGAATTCGTCTTTCCGTCAACAAACAGATAGAACCATAGATATAATATAAAAGCGATAATATGAAAATAAAATAAAAAACTATAATATAAGAATATAATATAAATTTTCATAATATATCTATGGACAGAATCGCCTCGTGTTCATGAAAAAAGTCCATCATTATTTATAGTCTTCTTAAATAAGAGTCACCCCCATAAAATCAAATATAAGATATTTATTTTATCATATCATTGTTCATTGATTAATAAATAATAAAGAATAGGTTAAAATTGTGGTTCATTTACGTGATACCGAAAATAAATGATAAATTTGAGTTTTGTACTCAGTATTGTGTATAAGTTTGAAATAGTTACCATTCAATAGGCAGTAGCATTGATAGAAAATGGGAATAATCAGCTGTGTGGTGATGGTGGTGACCGTGGTGCACGTGTACTGTATGGTGGGTGATGCTTTGCTACTCCCGCGGGATTGGGAGTGATTTCACGGGCGTCATCTTCTGTCCCAACTCACAAGGGCACCTGCTTCTCGATGGGCGGCTCCGTCCGTACGTAGTAGTGTTAACAATGATTATATATCACAATGGCATTTGATAAAAGTAATGACAAGGACAATGCCATCATCCCTCGGTTTTCATGATTAGTTGGATCTGTGCAGATACACGAGCTTGGAATGATGAAGTTCAGTTCCTTGCATTTTCAATTTTTTGAGGCATGTCGATGAGGTCCGGCTCGCATATAGCAGTCAACTGTTAGTCCGTGTATAACCTTTCTCTTTGTGCGGCCGGGATGGAAAGAATATATTAAGGTATCCTCGCTCGGATTACTCCGGCGATGGAGATAACTGATGATTTCTTTACCTCAGCCATTATCAAAGGCATTGTTTCGTATAAATGTAATGGTCGTACCTATTCTTAAACATAGCGCCGCCAAGAACACATATTTAACAAGGCATTCACAGTTGTAGGCATTTCCAGGGGTATTTTTTTTTTCCTAGTGGCAGTTTAATTGAGCCTTCTGTACAATGAACCGAAAATAATACTAATAACACGACTGATTTCTTTTTTGCCCTTTGGAAGTAGTCCCTTAGTATAAGGATCCCGCTTGGTGACTGGTCAAAAGGCTTCGAGAACTAAACCCAACCTAAATTTAAATCTTTTTAACTTAGCCAATTCAGTCAAATCTAACCTGATCCAACCTAATCATCTAATTATTGCAACTAATTCCCATAGGAGCCCCTAACCTATTACCCTGGTTCGTGTAACCATTTCAGTGATACATTGCCAAAATAAATTGCCAAAAATAACTGCTCGTGTGACTGCGCCTTTAGGGTTTGTACAGCGTAATGTGTACACCACACTTCGCACTAAGACTAAATCAGCTACTTTAAAATGTAATTTGTGTGCATACTGTAAAGACCGGTGGCCTGCTAAAACATATTTCGTTTGTGTACAGGCTGACTCGGTGACTCTTGGCTGACCAGGCTGAGGCAATGCTTTCAAGATGCAGGCCAACATTAAGACCATTGTCGCCAAGCGAAAGGGTAATGCATCTGCAGAGAGTGACAGCAGTAAGAAATCAGATGCAGGCAAAGTTACAGAAGATGTGTTATTTCTTGATGATTCTTCGGATGACAGTAACATTTCTGAAAGTGATGAAGAACCTTATTCAGAATCAGAAAGACCCTATGCCGGGCCCGAGACGGAGAATAATTACCCCCGAGCCTGCTGAAACTTCCCGACCCCCAGGACCTAGTGATATCAGTTCTGGTCGGTTAGACAAGCCTGTGCAACCTTCATCGTGTGTATTTCCTGTGACCCGCTTTGGAACTTCGAAAAGATCTTTCAGATCAGCCTGGTATCAACAGCACACGTGGTTGGAATACTCTGTTTCTCAAGATGCTGCATACTGTTTCTCTTGCAGGAACTTTCCTGTTCCCAACAAGTCTAGGTCTGAAAACAATTTCACTCTTGTTGGCTATCGCCAATGGAAGAAAGCAACCGAAAAAGATGCTGGATTTGCCCAGCACGAGCGCAGTGACTATCACAGTTTGACCTTCACTGCATGGAAGGAGTTTGAAGCACGAGTGAAACAGGGAAAGACAATTGAAGCATCATTAAGTACTGAACATGGAAAGATTGTCAGTGAAAATCGGCATTACATCAAAGTTGTTGCAAAAGTGCTATGTCTAACAGCAAGGCAAAAAATAGCTCAAAGAGGTCATAGAGAAGACAAGGACAGTGAAAATAAGGGCAACTTTTTAGAAATTATGGAAGCAATATCAGATCATGATGACATTGTGAAAAGAAGCTGAGATTCAGAAACAACTATACAAGTTCAAAATCCAAAATGAAGTTCTTGATATTCTGGCAGAAATGATCAGGACTGAAATTAGCCAAGAGGTGAATGCTAGCAGTGAATATGCTGTCATGATGGACGAAACGAAAGATATCAGCAAGAAGGAACAGGGCTCAGTGGTCATTCGCTACATGTATGACAATTCTATTCATGAAGAATTTCTAGGTTTCATTCACCTTAAACAACTAAATGCTGAACATCTCAAAGACAAGCTCTATGAAATTCTCACCAACTGTGGAATTAATCCAGCTAATTGTGTTGCCCAAACTTATGATGGAGCATCGGTAATGAGTGGGAAATCGAGGAGTACAGGCTTTGTTTAGAGAAGAACATGCTCCCCATGCAGTATATATCCACTGCTACAACCATCGCCTCAACCTTGTGCTTGTTGAAAGTGTTAAGTCTGTGAAAAAAGCAGATAACTTTTTTTCCTTCATTCAGGAGTTGTACATGTTCATGTCGTCTCACACTGCACATGAATTATTTTGCAAGAGCAACAGGAACAAGCAACAAGCAAGCAACCACAGACATTAAAGAAACTGAGTGACACAAGGTGGGCTTGTCAGTATATGGCCTGCAAAGTCATCCTAGATACCTTGCCATGTATCGTAAGTACATTAGACAAAATAGCTGAAACTCATTCTGGCAAACGAGCTCATGATGCTAGGTGCTTACTTGCAAGCCTCACATTTGATATTATTGTTTGTCTAGCAATGTTTACACATTTATTACAGAGAACTAAGCTTTTGTCAGACATGTTACAGTCACCCTCCTTAACCTATCTGCTGCTGCAGATATGATGAACTCTGTTACGGAAGATCTGGCAAGTGAACGTCAAGAAGATACGTGGAAATCAATCTGGCAACGTGCTATCAATTTAGCTCATTCAGTAAGCATTGACACTGTCCCTCCTGCACCGAGAAGAGTTAGAAGAATACCTGATAGATTGAAGGAGAGTGTTGTGATGACGACAACTGGCCAGCAGGATGTGGTATCTCAAGAAGAGGAGTATCGTTCAAAATTGTTTTACCCTGTCTTGGACAGAATTTTAGCAGAACTTGCAACAAGATTTGATGAACCAAACAAGTCCCTCCTCAGAAGTATCTCTTGTTTGGAACCAAGCTCTCCACATTTTCTGGATTGTCAGAAACTTACAACTATGGCAGAACAGTTTGCAATTAATACAGAATATATAAGTGTAGAACTAAGACAAGCCAAAAGACTGGTTGACAGAAAGACATCCGAGAGTCAGGAGATACGGAGCATGGTTGCATTTTCTTCATTCTTGGCTCCATACAAGGAAGCATTCCCCGATTTGTATCGGTTACTAAACATTGCACTGGTTATGCCTCCAACATCAGCCTCTTGTGAGAGGAGTTTTTCCTCACTCAGAATGATAAAAAATTATCTTAGAAGTACAGTCTGTGATACCAAACTTGATTCTCTTGGTGTAATTGCTATTCATCGCAAGAGGGCAAAAAAATTAAGTTTAGATCTCTTTTTGGACAGATTTGTGGGTAGACACAACAACAGAAAAATTCAGTTGTTTTAGACACTGATCTACGTCAGTACTCTGGCTATTTTGTATATGCTGTATGTTATAGTTACAGTAAGATTATGAAGGTAGGGATTTCATGAAATCACTAGTGAATTTAATGAAACAGATTTTCATTTTGCTATGTTATGGAATGTAATTTAACAAACTACAATTACCTAACCTCACCAACCTTACCATAAACCAACATTACCTGTCCTAAACTAACTTTATTTATAAAACAATCCAATGTTATGTTACTCTCTCTGAGTCTCTCAGGCTGTGTAAGGCTAAGAAAGGTCAGGTTGTTTTAGTCAGGTTATGGTAAGGTTGGGTAGGGATGGTTAGGTTCGGTAAAGTTTAGATGTTAGGTTAGATTAGACTCCATAACATAGCAAAATGAAAAATCCATTCTAAATTCACTAAATTCACGAAATCTAGCTCTAATCTTACTGTAACATATAATAATTGCTAAATTCAAGTGTAGATTGGCATGGAATTTCAATTAAACTGTGAAAAGTGGAAAATTATGTCTGAAGTAATTTTTTGTTTTTAAAACAGTTGAACTGTTGGAGGAATAAAAAACTTTTCTTAAAAAGGATTTTTTCAGCCCTGTTTATAATAAAGTTGTCATTAAAATTCACCTGCTTTTAAATGTTTTTTTCTGGTGCTTATAGGACTTCAATGTAGGTGAAAGGAGACAAAATTTTAAATAATCAGTGGAGTCTATCTTAGTTTACATAAGCCTTGGATACATTTATTTAAGTCTAAATTCATCCACAGCTTAGAATTCTGGCCAAAATAGCAGTATTTTTCTGGAATTGAAAATTTAAAAATCCCAGAAGAACGCTTCCCTGGACTAGTGTACCCCATTACTTCATGCCCCCCCTAAACAGATCACTGCCCCCCTGTCTGC
This sequence comes from Eriocheir sinensis, assembly GCF_024679095.1. Lineage (NCBI taxonomy): Eukaryota > Metazoa > Arthropoda > Malacostraca > Decapoda > Varunidae > Eriocheir > Eriocheir sinensis. The sequence goes on along the minus strand of NC_066531.1, from coordinate 12,243,415 downwards.
CCCCCCAATCAGACCCCCCTAGTTTCGCCACTGTGTACAAAGGCATACTTCCAGCAGGAAGGAAAGATAGATGTTGATAGGCAGAGACGAAAGAGTTTGACCAGGCAGGGTGTCAGCACAGAAGCACAGTTCTTAAGGACAATAGGAGGCACTCCATCAGGTCCATAAGCCTTCTGAGAGTTGAGGCCATAGAGGGCATAGAAAACATCATTAGGAAGAATCTTAATAACAGGCATAAAGGTATCAGAGGGGGGATGAGTAGGAGGAATATGCCCAGAATCGTCCAAGGTGGAGTTCTTACAGAAAGTTTGAGCGAAGAGTTCAGCCTTAGGGACAGATGAGACGGCAGTGCTGCCGTCAGGGTTAAGAAGAGGAGGGAAAGAGGAAGAAGTGAAATTGGAAGAGATATTTTTGGCTAGATGCCAGAAGTCACGGGAAGAATTAGAAGAAGCAAGGTGTTGACATTTTCTATTTATAAAAGAAGTTTTGGTAAGTCGGGGAATAGATTTGGCACGATTCCGGGCTGAAATGTATAGATCAAAGTTAGTGGGAGTTCGAAGGCTCTGGAATCTTTTGTGAGCTGCCTCTCTATCTTTAATAGCACGAGAACAAGCGTGATTAAACCAAGGCTTTTTAGCATGAGGAGTAGAGAAAGTACGTGGAATGTATGCCTCCATTCCAGAGACAATCACCTCTGTAATGCGCAGAGCACACACAGAGGGGTCTCTCTCCTGGAAGCAGTACTCATTCCACGGGAAATCGGAAAAGTACATCCTCAGGTCGTCCCACCGAGCTGAAGCAAAATGCCAGAAGCATCGCCTCCTCGGTGGGTCCAGAGGATGTACAGGAGCGATATGACAGGATACAGAAATAAGGTTATGATCGGAGGAGCCCAATGGAGAGAAGAGTTTGACAGAGTAAGCAGAAGGACTAGAGGTAAGGAAGAGGTCTAGAATGTTGGGCCTGTCTCCAAGACGGTCGGGAATACGAGTAGGGTGCTGAACCAACTGATCTAGGTCGTTGAGGAGAGCAAAGTTGTAGGCTTGTTCACAAGGCTGGTCAGTGAAAGAGGATGAAAGCCAAAGCTGGTGGTGAGCATTGAAATCTCCCAAGATGGAGATTTCAGCGAAGGGAGAGTGGGTCATGATGCGCTCCACTTTAGAGTTCAAATAGTCGAAGAGTTTTACATAGTTAGTAGAGTTAGGTGAGAGATAAACAGCGCAGATGTATTTAGTAAAAGAATGTATTTAGAATCAATGAAGTCTTAGCCAGATGGTGGAAAATTCAGAAGAGTCAAGGTCGTGGGCACGAGAGCAAGTGATGTCGTTGCGTACGTAGGCGCAACATCCAGCTTTGGCTTGAAATTTAGGATAGAGATAGTAGGAGGGAACAGAGTAGAGGTTGCTGTCAGTAGCCTCAGTAACCTGTGTTTCGGTGAGGAAGAGAAGGTGAGGTTTAGAGGAGGAGAGACGGTGTTCCACAGAATGAAAATTAGAACGGAGACCACGAATGTTGCAGAAATTGATAAGGAGGAGGTTAGAGGAGTTATCAGGACACCTCTCAAATCGGCAGCCAGAAGGGGAGTCCTCCCTGGGGGAATTTATGGTCCCCCCCCAGGCGGGGACTTCGAGGCGGTTATTATTTTCGCCATGTTGAATTTTGAATTTTGGGAAAACTTGTGTGTGTTTTGTGAATGTAGTGTGGTGTAGAAAGAGAGAGGAACTGTCTTTAGAGAGCATGCTGAACTGTTCTCTGGTGTTGATGAGACAAAAGGGAAACGGTTAGTGAGGACATGGGAAGGGTCTTTGAAGGGCTTCAGCACCCTCCTCGCTTCCCATATATCCTCACCGGGAGTAGCTCACGCCCGTTCGGTAGGTGTCTTCCTACCTACTCCTCTTTTTTAAAGGCTTTAAAAAGGTGAAAGCCTTATCAGGAGAATCCCGGGACACAGGCCCATTGAAAGCAAACAGGCCTTCATAACCGACCACAATGATGAAGCATCATTCGATAAAAAAAGATATTTCGGTGACTCTACCACCTCCGAAAAACTTGTCTGGTAGTCTGCGAAAGTCGAACCAGTTTGTGTTTCCATGTGACTTGGGAAGATTTAATTCATCGTAGGCCTGTTGCTGGACATAAGTGCTTTTTGCTAAATTTTCAAAAGGAATTTTGATTCTTTTAAAAGGATGTATATGTACTATTGATACATAAAAAATGTGTACTATCCTCTTTTTTAAAGGCTTTAAAAAGGTGAAAGCCTTATCAGGAGAATATCAATTTTGTTTATGGTTAAAGGTAAATGACAGCTGCTCAAATGAACACTGACAGAGACAGGGTCACGTTACCAGGGAAGACCCCAGGTCGAAAAATCTAAAAAGTGGTTCATCTTACCCCACTTCCCCTAATTAGGAGCTCCGAGCCAAAAAATATATTCAGTCCTCAGTCACACACACACACACACACACACACACACACAAACACACGTACAGTGTAATTCAAGCAAACATATCTAAATTGAAAATGCTCGTATCTCGCTTATTTCCAAAGTTAAGTTTTTTATTAACAATCAGCAGCGGACGGGAAAAAAATTGATAACCCGACGGGCCTGACGTGTGGGGTGCGCAGTGGAGAGAGAGAGAGAGAGAGAGAGAGAGAGAGAGAGAGAGAGAGAGAGAGGAAATCATCCGTCTACTGACCTGTATGTCCTCACTAAACTGAGGGAAATCACGAACGGTAGGTATAATAATTTATGAAGAGTAACGAGCCTCCATTATGGGAGGTAAGGGTTGCATATGACTTGCGCTACACTGTCGTGTCATCCTGACAAGATGTTGCATCACTTCCACTGTACCCCTCCACTAGTGGTGGCAGCGCTCCACACGTAGGCACGAAGCAAGCACTTAACGGGCATGAGTAATTCTTGTGTTTACACTTGTAATATTTGCTTTGTTTTGCGTATGCAGCTCAGCGTTTAAGGAAGTAATTGTTTTGAATCTTCGTAATCTTCATTTTCAAGAAAATAAAAATGTATAAGAAATGCATTGTAATTCTCAGACAACGACGTTGTTTGTTAACGCGCATCGGATCCGGGGACGAGTAGGTTTCATTGTTTGTTTCTCCAACAGAAGTTCAGTCATCTATAGGCGATGGAAAGTTTTCAGATTCCGCCATAATCAACTTTACTTTTTAACTCTTAGCGGGTGATATTTTCTCAAATAGTCTCCAAAGCAAATACCCTTCACTCATCGTTAATCAAGTCATACTGAGTATACTATTCTGAGGAGACCTCGGGTAACCTTGTCCCAGGGAATCTACCCCAACGGCCGGTGGCAACACTGCAGGGTGGCGCACGGCTGCCTGAGGTGGCGGAGCTCACATATGAGGAGTCCGGCGGTAGTGGCGCGTGGCCTGTCATAAGTGTAACCATCACGTACCCTTTGAGGCTCCTAAATACTCTTCCGAACGCATGTGACCAGTTGTTGCGTCGCGTGTAACCTAGATTGACGCAGCGACGGAGGGGCAGCCTGAGGGACCGAACACCGATTCCTGGTAAGTACTTCCGTGGGTTGCCTCGTAGCAGCACAAGAGGTTTGTACTGATGTTTCTGGAATAAGAAAGTGAAAGGATTGCATCACTTACAAGAGTACTTCCTTCCGTGTATAGTTATGTGAGCTCGTAAATTCCACCGTCGGTTACAACAGAAACGGCAAATCGTGTATACTGCCCCTTTTCACCCCCCCCCCCTTTTCGTTGCTTTTTTATTTACATAGCTCAAATGGCAATTAGCACTACCCCAGCTACCATCCCCTCCCTGTCTTTAGCTTTACAGTGTCTAAAGTCAGGGATCTCCATGACCAATAACCCAGGAAAACTACTGTTGTACACTCGTGGGACACAAGTGTTGACACACTGTCCACTGAGTTTCGTTCGCCGGCCCTGACTTTAAAATATATACACCGCATGGAAAGAGGCTAATGTTCAGATATGTCACCACATATACACTCTCCATAATTTATTATATATGAATTTGTCAGTTGTGCACACTGATAACAAGTTTGTAATTTGTGGAGGAAAATGTCTCTTTTTACATTTCGTTCAAATTTAGTCAAGGACAGCTAAAGTTGTTTACAAGGCTATTATGCATTTGAATAAATGTTGTATTCATTCCTGCAACGTCCTCCCTAAGAAAATACGAAGAAAACATTGATAACTTGCACAAATATTCTGATATGATCTAAAAATATATAATGATGAAACCATTTGACTCTCGCTTGACAATGTTATGTAATGACGTCATCGACCATGCCAGCCGGCGCATTTAGGAAACTAGTAGGCTATTGTGAATTGAATTGAATTACAAAGCTATTATTTTGCATTTAAGAATACTAAGCGATTCGTTTGCATTTATGAAACTAAGCCATTACTTTGCATTTACGAATACTAGGTTATTATTATGCATTTAAGAAAACTGCTATAATTTTGCAGTAACTTTTTTTGGTCAATTTACGGTTTCACCCAACCAACGATTTTCTCACGTGGTTCATGTTTTTCTGCTGATAGATGTAGAGAATTCCGTGATTTTGTTCATCATTTCCGTCGCAAATGTCTACTTTTCGAGTTATGCCTCTTTTCAAGTTATGCCTATCCCCTTCCCTAAACGATCTTGGGGGACCTGTGGGAACACGGGGTTTTTTGGTGGGGGAGCATGAAATCGACTAATATGCATTTCAAATGAGGTCGAGAAATCAACAGAATCGCATTAGTACACTAGTGAAAAGGCATAGCCTACATTTGTTTTGGTTGGAGCGGGGAAGCGGCCATTGTGATGTAAGCAGTGTTGCCAACGATCCGCTATGGGTGAACATTCCATCCTGATCTGCGCATGCGCGGACTTTGTTTACATACACAGGGCGGATTATTTTCGGCACGGTACCATGTCTTTTCTAGCTTACTTATTGTGATCTGTCCCACCCGAGTTTATATTTGTTTTTTATGAAAGTAAATGATGACGTATGTTTTGAATTTGGAAAATGCGTGAAATATGAAAGTTGATTCCTGCACCTCTTGTATGTCAGCAAATGTGATAAATGAGATAACCTGCACCCCTTGTATGTCGGTAAATGTGATAAATAAGATAACCTGCACCACTTGTAGGGGGAGGTGGGGCAAAATGGCATAAGTGGGTAATATGGACCACCCCGTTTTCTGTGTTTTTAGCTTCTGCCAGCTATTGATAATGATATGGACTTACTCCTCGGCTCATCAGTCAACTGTAACATCGGGGCAAGTTTGGACGCCGTCGTTTGTTTGTGTGTGAAAAATCCCAGAATATTTTATCACCAGCTGATCTATTGGTAAGGGTCTGATAAAATCGTGTTTATAGGAGTACTGTGACTCATAATTTCATGTGTTATTGCATGATTCTTTGGTATTACTCTGTGGATGAGTCTGACTACTGAAACATTTTTCTGCACCGCCATTGTTCCGCTGAGATTGTTGTTAACATTTTCATTACCCTTGGGGCAAAACGGTTCACTTAACAATAATAATAATTTTTTGCTGCTAACTAACTCACAACTTCAGTGAAGCAAGATAAGGACAAAGTGTTCTCTGTTTCTTTTATATGAATATTAATTTTATGTTCAGGAAGGTAATGTCACTTTTCGTTTGTGAGTTCATGTTGTTCATGCTATTGAGCAAAATAACAATTATTTTTGTAATGCATTAAGAACTTTTATGTTCAGAAAGGTAATTTCACTTTCACTTGTGAGTAGTTTCATGAGAGTTCATTGGTGTTAATGCTATTGAGCCACAGATCATTTATTTTTGTAATGGAATAAGAACTTGATGTTCAGGAAGGTAATATCACTTTTCATTTGGAATTCATTGTTGTTCATGCTACTGAGCCTAAGAGCAATTGTTTTCTAATGGAATAAGAACTAGATTATTTTAGTTTTGTTAAGTAATCTTTCTAATGTGATTATCTGTCAAAACGTATGTTTGGCATGTTACCAAGCATTTCCATATGAGGGCCATTTTGCCCCATACGTGAGGTCCGTTTTGCCCGGACCGCAGTACAAAATGGTCCACTTGTGGCTATTTTATTTTTTTAATTCATGAGTAAAGGATCCAAAGTAGTTCTTCCAAAGAGAGTTTATTTTGTTTAATAATGAATAAAGATTGCAAAAATACCAGCTATCTCTGAATATACTACAAAATTAATGCAAAATCTGGAGTGAAACCTTAAGGGTGCCGTTTTGCCCCACCTTCCTCTGTGTCGGTAAATGTGATAAGTGAGATAACCTGCACCCCTTGTACGTCAGTAAATGTGATTGGTGAGATAACCTGCACCCCCTGTACGTCGGTAAATGTGATAAATGTGATAACCTATACCCCTTGTATGTCGGTAAATGTAATAAATGTAATAACCTATACCCCTTGTATGTCGGTAAATGTAATAAATGTGATAACCTATACCCCTTGTATGTCGGTAAATGTGATAAATGTGATAACCCTTGAATGTCATCCTGGAATTTGGCCATTCTCTCATAAAAACTAGCATGCTGTATTGCCGCCATCTTGCCTGGACAAACTAATATCAACACTCTGTGATAGTAAACATTGAGTTCTGCGCATGCGCAGATCAGGATCGGATAGACTAAAATACATTGATGAGATTTATCGCCACGCCGGGCTGCCCACAACATTTCCTCCCGTCACTCCAGAAACACAGGCCGAGGACCGCGAACTTGTTTTCCACTGGAATGCCTCAGATTTGCTACACTTTTTTGTGCTGTCTGTAGCGCCGGTAGGGTTTTTTGAGGGGCGTTATAGACGGCCCCAGCCTGTTAGTGGCGCAAGCTAATTTTATTTATGGTGGCTGGCGTGATGTATGACTTGCTTGGCCCATGCTGCCTCCCGGTGCTCCTCTTGACCGAAGTTGCTGAAGTTAAGGTTGATTGAAGATCCGGACAGCATGCCAAGTGCCTTCCCACCCGTCATCTTAGCCACAGCCTCTTTGACCTCAACCAGAGAGGATGAACTTTCGTCAATGGGTGGGTCAGCATCCACCACTTGTAACCCAGCAACTGGAAGCTGCCGACGTGGAGAGTCCACCATGTACAGCTGCTCAAAGTTCTCAGCCCAACGTGCCCTCTGCCCATTCATGTAAGACACGAGGCAGCCGTCAGCTGTTCGGATAGTGCTCACCTAATAAGAGGGAGACTTGGAGCGGAGCATCTTCATGGCTCAATAAGCAGGTCGGGGGTCATTCGCATTTAAATGGCCCTCGACTTCCTCAGCGAGACTCCTGACATACCTCTCCTTGTCTCTCCTCAGGAGAGCTCTAGTCCTACGCGACAGAGCCCTGTATTGGTCCCGCTTCCCAGCAAGTGCAGCGCGACTCTCCTCAATATCCAATCTTCCACCGAGCAAAAGAAGCCTCCCTAGATCTCGCGCTTCCAGTGTCCTCGGCATCTTTGCAGAGTCTTTACGTTGAAGGTATTTATTCCAGTTCTCACAGGGTCTTCAGGGTGCTGAGCACATCGAAATGATTTGAGATCACTGCATACCCTGAGCACATGCCAGGTCCTTCAGCCTCTCGAGATGGAACACAGTAGTGTTCCATCTCGAGATTCTTTTTGACCTAACATGAAGCTTGAGTGTTGCAACAACAAGCCTATGGTCAGTTGCAAAGAACGCAGCACTCCGGTAAACCCTGCATTTCTGAAGGATCCTCCAACGAGTATTTACGAGAATGTGGTCGATCTCCTTAGCTACACTTCCGGCATCGCTATATCAAGTCCAGCGGTGGCTGAGTCGTCAGAGTAACGGCTCCGTGTTCAGGAGGACGCGAGTTCAATCGCCGCCCGGTGCCACCAAGCTGGGATTTTTCAGCCGCCGCCGAGTGGCTTAAAACTATCCACATGCTGTCCAGAAGACCACCTATCAACCCGGACTCTAGATTCTAGGATCAAAGATGAGCTCTGGGAGGGCAGCATGAGCCAATGCAAGATGGCGCCACTATAAACACTCGCCTGCGCCAGAACGGGCTGGGCCGACCATCAGGACCCACCGGAAAGAAGCCTTGGACCGACCATAAGGATCCACCGGGAAGAAGCCTACCGGCGCAATAGGCCGCAATGTAAAAAAAAAAAAAAAAGATAAAAAAAAGCTCTGGTCTCTGGTACCAGGAACCCGCAATTCTCAACTTTCTGGATTTTGCAAAATTCAGGAGGAGAGAGCTGTTGATGTTCCTGGTACATTTGCGGAAATGAGTTCCTGTACCCACTGTGGTAAGCCTTCCCTCCAACCGGCAACGTCGCAGTAGTGCTACTCAAGTGTTGTTGTGAATAAACGATGTTCGTCGTGTTCGGCTGTGAGTGGCGGAGAGGTTCACTGCTATTCAGGAAGTGTAAGGGAGGCTTTATCCATAATTAAGAGGTGAAAATAAATGTAGCATGTGTATGTAACACATGTTAAACCAAGATGTCACTACAAAATAATAACACCAGAGAGAAGACGAGGCGTATTATCTAGAGTCGAGACTTTGATGTTCCGCTCATTCATCAGCATTCACGTGTGAACGTGTGCACTCTCTCTCTCTCTCTCTCTCTCTCTCTCTCTCTCTCTCTCTCTCTCTCTCTCTCTCTCTCTCTCTCTCTCGATGGAAATCCGATATAATTTTCTCACTTTCTAAGAAATCCGGCCACCTGTTTTTAACCAGTCTCTCACATACCTTCGCAACCACACTAGTGAGTGATACCGGTCTGTAATTTAATGGGTCCGCTCTCTTGCCTCCCTTAAACATCGGTATCGTACTATGTTTGCTCTCTTACAATCTTGTGGTACCTTTTCTTTACTCAGAGAGGCACTCATTATGGAGTGCAGTTTCTCTGCAAGTTAATCACTACATTCTTTCAAGATCCACCCTGATACTCCATCCGGCCCCGTCGCCTTTCTTACATCCAATTTGTTCAAACTTTCTTTGACCTCCTGCACCGTTAACTGAATCTCTTGCATAACCTTTCCTTTTTCCTGGCCCGGGGGTTGTACAAATTCTTCTTTTGTAAAATTATATGGAAGCTGTTATTCATCACCTCTGCCATCTTTGCTGGGTCCTCATATGTGGTTTCATCCATTTTCAGTTTATCGATTTTTTCTCTTCTTTAATTTGCCGTTCACACGTCTATAAAATAGTTTGGGTAGGTCTTTTCACTTGTCGATTATATATTTTTCATATTTCCTTTTTTCTTATCTTCTAATCTTTGTATATTCATTCCTTGCTTGCTTGAAATCGTTCCACGAGTTAATTCTTCTTCGTCTCCTCCATCCCTTCCATGCTTCCTCTTTTCTCTTTCTAACTATCTCGGATCTCTTGTTAAACCACTCCTTTTTACCAACATCCTTTTTGGTTACCTTGGGGACATATCTATTTTCGGCTTCCTTGTATAGCTTTAAAAACTCCTCCCACTTATCCTGTGTACTCTTGGCTTTGAACAGCCCACTCCAATTTGCATTTTCAAAAAAGGTTCTCATGCTAACAAAGTCACAGTAGTTGCTTCTCCCAATTTTGTGATTTTCTTTTCGGTCAATCGTTTTCTTTTCTGATACTTCAAATTCCACAACCTCGTGGTCACTCTTCGCTATTGGACAATCTACGTTAAGATTTTCTATTATTTACTGCTCATTACTAAATATATACCAGGTCTAGTCTTGATGCCTCGCCTTCTTTCCCGAATCTGGTATGTTCCTTGATCCACTGAGTCAGCACATGTTCCACTGCCAGTTGCAGTAGTCTTCCTCCCCACGACTCGTCTGCTCCCTGCGTCTCCCAATCCTCCCATTCCACCTCCATGCAGTTGAAATCACCCATTATAAGTATTCTCTCACACGCCCTCAACATTTCATCCTTGCAACTCACCGTCTCTTGTATCATTTGTTTATATTCTCGCAACCCCATACGCTTGTTCATGGGGGCACATACCCTACATAATGCCTCCTTCTTCCTTCAGCACCCACAGTTTTCACTTTCAACACCTCTGTCAAGCCTTCACCCTCAATTACCACCTCCACCCTAATGCCTTTTTTAACCATTAACATCACACCTCCTCCCTGTTTTATCTTTCTGTCTCTCCTCCATATGTTGTTTGCACCTTCTCCAATCCCCACCACCTCAATTGAGTCACAACTTAGTTTCCGTCAGCCCCACAATATCAGGTTCTTTGTCTCTCAAATAGTCGTTAATTCTATCTACGATGAAAGTATTCCATTAATATTCGTATATGTCACTTTCCACCCTTTCTCCTTTTCTGTTAGTTTTATTCCCTTCTTCCTCTCGACCCTATGAACTACTTTCTCACTTTCATATCCATTACTCTCCAAAAAAACTCCCTCTTCTCTTCTTGCGATCTCTTCTCATTTAAATCACGAACCTCACCTCTAAAGGCGGCTTTACACTTGGCAATTCGCGGCTGGCAATACAGGCGCGGCAGCATTTTTGGTCTGGGTCTGGGTCTGGGAGCTCTTCTCGCGGCAAGTTCTCTGCAGCTGAGCGTGTCCGTCTTGTATTGCCGCCTGGCGGCCGGGTAAACAACATGTCGGCGCCAATAAAACAAGAAATGACAGATGCAGATAACAATATTTGGAGCCGGGAGGCCGAGGTGGCATTGCTAGAGGAAGTGAGACAGCATCGACACTTGTGGGACCCACAAGATAAGCTCTACAAGAAGCAGAGTCTGCGCAAAACAACTTTTGAGAGAGTGGCAGCAACATTGCGGGAAATGTTTATCTCTTTGCGAGATATCGAAGGAGGTATAAGGAACGGTTATTTTCGTGTATTATATAATCACACTATGTAATGCCTGGGGGTTGGGATGGCATGTTCCTCCCTTCTCCTTTGTTGTTAAATGCAACAATAAACAATCAATCAATCAATCAATACTACTTATGATAAAACTCGTTTACTTAAAGTATTTCTACAATATTAGGCTGATGGACCAAACTCATTGTGGTTTTAAGATATGGTAGTAGCCTTTTGGGGTGTCTGGGGTGAATTCATGCCCTTGCATTTACTAGCAGTTTACGTCTTGATGCTCCCGGCGGCTCCTCCCACGTGTGAAGGTACTTTCTCCCGAGAGCACCCAGCCGGTCTAGCCGCTAGATCGTCGCGGGTGTATTGCCGGCCAGGAATTGCCACGTGTAAAGTGTGTGTGTGTGTGTGTGTGTGTGTGTGTGTGTGTGTGTGTGTGTAATTCACCACGACCTGATCACGCGTTGGTCTCGTAATCGCCAGCAGCAGGTACCCTCCCGACATGAGCAAGTGCTCTTTATCGTCGATCTATGGGTACTGCCAGGACCTCACACACCACACACCCCATCCCCTTTGCTCAAGGGGGGATAGTAACCACTCCTAGTCAACGGAAAGAATCCGGCCTGAGCGGGCTCAAACTGCTGCCCTGTCAGACCGTGAAGCCTGGCAGTGTGTGTGTGTGTGTGTGTGTGTGTGTGTGTGTGTGTGTGTGTAGTTCATTCATAACACCCTGATCACGAGTCTCTCTCTCTCTCTCTCTCTCTCTCTCTCTCTCTCTCTCTCTCACACACACACACACACACACACAGAGAGAGAGAGAGAGAGAGAGAGAGAGAGAGAGAGAGAGAGAGAGAGAGAGAGAGTGAGCAACTTCAGCTGGCCGTGCAATAAGCCGGAGAGCCTTACTGCACCCACACCTCACTATCACCTGTCATCCTCGTCCATGTAGCTATCCAGTCTACTCAAACCAAGCTACCGTCGCTGCACTAACTATGTGATTGCTTAGTCTATTCCATTCCAGAGAGAGAGAGAGAGAGAGAGAGAGAGAGAGAGAGAGGCGGGCCACACTTGCCATGGAGGTGGGCGGAGCTTGAGAGCCAGCCGGCAAATCTGCGAGGAGTGCGGCGCGGGGCTAGAAAACTGTACCTACCTTCGTAAATATATAAAGCATGTATAAAGGAATTGTACTGTACTGTATTCATGCCCTGCCTGTGATTCTTCTGTCTCTTCCCTGCTGCAGGATAATGTCTGAGGGCGGCAGTCGGGGCGACGTGGCAATGAGGGTGATCGCGAAAGTCCACAGGCCGGGGGTCACGCCGGAGGAGATGGCGGCCGGCTACGACGAGTGGTCCGAGAACTACGAGGAGATGGTGAGAGAGAGAGAGAGAGAGAGAGAGAGAGAGAGAGAGAGAGAGAGAGAGAGAGAGAGAGAGAGAGAGAGAGAGAGATGCCTTCGGTACCAAGTGCCTACGCAGAATCATGGGGTATCGCTGGAATGATTTTGCGTTAAACCGGCGACTACTCCTTGAGGTCCGGGAGTGAAGTGATGCGGCCCCTGGGGTACCCACCTGTAATCACCCGCTTCCCCGTCCCCTTAGATGATCTGGAAAGGCGGGTACCGTGGCCCCGCCATCACGCTGGAGGAGGCGCTGCGTTGGGTACCCCCGGAACGGCGAGCTAAGGCCAGGGTGCTGGACGTGGCCGCTGGGACGGGCTGCGTGGGCCGCGAACTCCACCGGGAAGGCTTCAGGTGGGTGCCGCAGGGCCGCAGACAGGGGGATGTCCGGTCACCATACTTAAATATCCTCCAGTCCACTCCCTCATGCCTGCTAGTGCCTCAGCCTCAACACGAGTCCAACGCCAAGAGATGAAGATGATGTGTTGGAAATTACAGCAGCTTGTGTAGAGGCAGGGCCGCTGGGTGGGAACTGGGAGCGGGCAGGAGCGGCATTACTATAGCCCATCAACTCTAGCTTAAAATGGAGCCCTGTGACTTGGCCCGGGGAAACCCCCATTGTTTACAGATCTAGCGATGACCTGGGCATGACGTTTTGTCTCACTGTTAGTCTGTACGTTATCTATTTATGGAATTTACATATATTCATAATACGACTGCGTGGTGTTATGAATGGCTTGGGATTAGAGGGATTGATTGATTGATTGATATAGAGTTTCTTTCATGGCGCCGCAACATCTTGGTCATATGGCACCGGAGTAATAAAATGGAAGGCAAATAATTAAAATAATCTAAGGGTGATAAAAGTTATTAGGAAGATAGTTTTGAAATGGTCCATTCAGATATAGCACTAATTTAAAATATAATAAAATGTTTATTAAAAATGCATTAGTGAAATACAAAGAACTTTCTATGAAGAGACCCTACAAGAGATGGAGGATGCCCATCTCCTGCAGATATCCCATGACGTCATGTCCAGGGGTGAACGCCTTTTCACCCAGCATTAGGAAAGGAAAAATTGTACATCACGACACCGGGAGAGGTACTGCTCACGCAGATCCCGCAGACTGGGGCACTCGACCTGGGATTAGAGGGAAAGACAACGACTCAGTAAACCTTCCATATCACTTGGCAACGTGGCTCATGCAACGTTGCCGCCTGACGGACCTTGGCAACATGCGCCAGGCCGCACCATTCAACGTTACGCCACAATGGACAAATGAAGGAGATCTCACTCTTGCGCCCTGCGCAGCCATGCAGAGAGAGAGAGAGAGAGAGAGAGAGAGAGAGAGAGAGAGAGAGAGAGAGAGAGAGACACCCTCTCTGAGGAGAGTAATGGAGTGATGTGGCACCAGTGCAGTCTCGTAGGGAATCCCTGCGTCGCGCCCAAGGGCTCAAGTTAAAATCGATAGGCTATACTATGTTAGGAATTAGGCCAGTTAACCGGGGGACTAGACAAATTAACTATTTCCCTTATGGAACTAGTCTCGGGCCGAGAGTTCAAGCCAACTATGAGTATCGTCTGAGCTCAAATAAGCATTGGATGGTACTTGAATACTTCGGTCATCGGCTCCCAAACCGAGACAGAATTAACTTATTCACTGCCTGAAGACTAACCACATTTACCATGAAAGGAATAACAATAGTGAAGTGTTTCCTTTCATGAAATAATAACTAATTGTTCTTGCTGAATTAAAATTAAAGAGCAAGGATAATTTAACCTATGGAAATAGAGAGGAAAGCCACGCCACCTGGCGAGAGAAATAAAAAATATCGCTTCAGACCCACGTGGTTGGTTTTCTCTCACTCCACCACCGGCCTTCACAAAGTAAAGACCAAGGCACTGCAGCCCACCCATTAACTCGGACGCAGTGTACCTTCTATTAACTGACTGAGGGATACTACACCCGGCAACGAGACTTCAGAGACAACAATATCTTTTGAAACCCGCTTCTCAGCTAAGTGCCCCCAGCAGTTATTTGAGACAGATAGATTTTACTACACGTATCCGGTAGGATTATTATTTGTTCGGCTGTCTGGAGGTGCTTGTTGGATACCTTCACCACCTAAAAGCTGGTAAGCACTTGTTTGTTTGGGATTGACTGACGGGTGTGTTATTCACTTTGCGAGTGACCTAACTGTTGGGTAGGGTAAATTTACTGATTCCCAACAACTACTACTACTGCTATAACTTCTACTACTACTACTACTACAACTACTACAGCCGTTCCCACAGGCACATAGACGCTGTGGACCCGTCGGAGGGCATGATGAAGCAGCGGGAGACTGGCATCTATACCAACGACTTCCTGGAGTTTATCGGCAGCGGACACTCCACCGTGCCCAAAGGTATTAGTATTTTTTTTTTTTGTTTTACATCAAAGGACACGGTTCAAGGGCAACAAGAAGAGTACAAAAAAATGCCTGCTACTCGCCGTTCCCATAAAATATAAAAGTAACGAGTAGCCAAAATAGAGGTCAATTTCGAGAGGAGAGGTGTCTTGATACACTTCTTGAAATATGTCAAGTCATAGACAGGGGGAAATACAGACGAAGGAAGGTTGTTCCAGAGTTTACCTCTTGCATAAGGGTTTTGGATAGTATAGGGATGAGCATGAGTAGAAAGTCGTGTGCAGCGGGACCGCGGGAGGGAGGCATGCAGTTAGCAAGTTCAGAAGAGCAGTCATCATGAAGATATCGATATAAGATAGAAAAAGAGGCAACATAGCGGCGGAATTTAATTAAGAGGTAGAAGGTTGTCAGTAAGAGGAGGAGAACTGATGAGACGAAGAGCCTTAGACTCCACTCTGTCCAGGAGAGTTGTGTGAGTGGAATTATTGTTATTGTTGTTGTTTCATATGTAAAGATTAATATACGTATTTTTCTTTTACATCTCTCTCTCTCTCTCTCTCTCTCTCTCTCTCTCTCTCTCTCTCTCTCTCTCTCTCTCTCTCAGACACATACGACCTGGTGGTCACCTCGGGCGGTATGGGCGAAGGTCACATCTCACACAGTGGCCTCGACGACGTTGTGCGCGTCGCAAAGAACGGTGAGTGAGTGAGCCTGCGTGCCTGCGTGCCTGCGTGCGTGCGTGCGTGCGTGAGTGAGTGAGTGTGAGTGTGAAAGTGTTTTTACAAAAAAGGAGACAGCTCAATGGCACACAAAAAAACCAATAATATAAAAAAAAGCCCGCTACTCGCTCCTCCTGAGAAAAAGAAAATCCAAAGAGGTGGCCGAAAGAGAGGTCAATTTCGGGAGGAGAGGTGTCCTGATATTTTCCTCTTGAATGAGTTCAAGTCGTAGGCAGGAGGAAATACAGATGAAGGAAGATTGTTCCAGAGTTTACCAGCGTGAGGGATGAAAGAGTGAAGATGCTGGTTAAATCTTGCACAAGGGGTTTGGACAGTATAGGGATGAGCATAAGTAGAAAGTCGTGTGCAGCAGGGCCGCGGAGGCATTCAGTTAGCAAGTTCAGAAGAGCAGTCAGCGTGAAAATAGCGATAGAAGATAAAAAGAGAGGCAACATCGCGACGGAATTTAAGAGATAGAAAACTATCAGTTGGAAGAGTAGAGCTGATGAGACGAAGAGCCTTAGACTTCACGCTGTCCAGAAAAGCTGTGTGAGTGGAGCACCCTCCCCCCCACACGTGAAATGCATACTCCATACGAGGGCGGACAAGGCCCCTGTATATAGATAGCAACTGTGCGGAGGAGAAGAACTGGAGGAGACGATACAGAACGCCCAACCTCGAGGAAGCTGATTTAGCGAGAGTGGAAATATGAAGTTTCCAGTTGAGATTTTGAGTTAAGAATAGACCGAGGATATTTAGTGTTGAAGAAGGTGACAGCTGAGTGTTGTTGAAGAATAGCGGATAGGTGTTTGGAAGATTGTGTCGAGTTGATAGGTGGGGAAATTGAGTTTTTGAGGCATTGAAGGACACAAGGTTGCTTCTACCCCAATCGGAAATGATTGCAAGGTGTGAGGTTAAGGGTTCTGCAGCCTCCAGTCTGGAGTCGTGTACTTCCTGTTGGGATGGGCTTCTATTGAAAGAAGTTGAATAATGCAGAGTGGAGTCGTCGGCGTATGAGTGGACAGGACAGTTTGTTATTGAAAGAAGATCATTGATGAATAACAAGAAGAGAGTGGCTGATAGGACAGAGCCCTGTGGAACACAACTGTTGATAGGTTTAGGGGAAGAACAGTGACCGTCTACCACCGCAGAGATACAACGGCCGGAAAGGAAACTGGAGATAAAGGAACAGAGAGAGGGATAGAATCTGAAAGAGGGCAGTTTAGAAAGCACAGACTTGTGCCAGACTCTATCGAAGGCTTTCGATATGTCTAGCGCAACTGAGAAAGTTTCACCGAAATGGCTAAAAGAGGATGACCAAGAGTCAGTTAAGAGAGCAAGAAGATCGCCAGTAGAACGTCCATTGCGGAACCCATACTGGCGATCAGATAGAAGGTTGGAAGTGGAAAGGTGCTTTTGAATCTTCCGGTTAAGGATTGATTCAAAACCTTTACATATACATGAAAGTAAAGCTATAGGGCGGTAGTTTGAGGGATTGGAGCGGTCACCCTTCTTAGGCACAGGCTGTACAAAGGCATACTTCCAGCAGGAAGGAAAGATAGATGTTGATAGGCAGAGACGAAAGAGTTTGACCAGGCAGGGTGTCAGCACGGAAGCATAGTTTTTAAGGACAATAGGAGACTCCATCAGGTCCATAAGCCTTCTGAGAGTTGAGGCCAGAGAGGGCATAGAAAACATCATTTGGAAGAATCTTAATAACGGGCATAAAGGAGTCAGAGGGGGGGGTGAGTAGGAGGAATATGCCCAGAATCGTCCAGGGTGGAGTTCTTACAGAAAGTTTGAGCCTTAGAGATAGATGAGACGGCAGTGCTGCCGTCAGGGTTAAGGAAAGGAGGGAAAGAGTAAGAAGTGAAATTGGAGGAGACATTTTTGGCTAGATGCCAGAAGTCACGAGAAGAATTAGAAGAAGCAAGGTGTTGACATTTTCTATTGATTAAAGCAGTTTTGGTAAGTCAGAGAATAGATTTGGCCCAATTCCGGGCTGAAATTTAAAAGCCATAGTTAGCGGGAGTTCGAAGGCTCTGGAACTTTTTGTGAGCTGCCTCTCTATCTTTAATAGCACGAGAACAAGCACGATTAAACCAAGGATTTTTAGTATGAGGAGTAAAAAAAGAACGTGGAATGTATGCCTCCATTCCAGAGACAATCACCTCTGAGATGCGCTGGGCACACACAGAGGGGTCTCTCTCCTGGAGGCAGTAATCATTCCACGGGAAATCGGAAAAGTACATCCTCAGGTTGTAACGGTGTAACGCTTGGTTGCGGGGACTTGCGGGCGTGAAGGGAAACTCTTGCTGTCTTAGAAGAAATATATTCTTAACCTAAGATACAGCGTAGCGTGGGTGAGAGAGACGAGACGCTAGGTGTGTGTCGTGCGAGCTCTCTCGAAGGAGTGACGAGTTACAGAGTGGAAAATAATGAAGTTACAATTCGTCACGTATGTCAAGGTGACCTCTAAGCTTGATGAAATGTTTTGTATACAAACTGAGATGGTAACCACTGACAGCTGACATTCCTACAAGGTGGCGTGATCTATCTATCGTGGATTTTTTCCATTGATATTGCATGCCTAATCCGTGGTGATAATAAGTAATAATAATAATAATAATACATTGATATACTACAATTACTATAACACTGCTCGGTCACCTACCGCTGATCGCGACCTCGCGACACCCCCCAAAAAATCTAATTAGTAGTGGACCCGATATAGTGTGAACATGTTGAGCAGACTGCTTATGGCACAAGTATAATAAAAAATGGCTAATCAGGAATACTCGTGTAGTAATGACATAAATAATGAGAGGTAACACCAGCGGGTGCGATATAAATCATAGAAAAAATCTCTAAATGGAGAAACATAAAGACACAAGTATCTGTAGTTAACAAGTGGCATAGTTACAGAACATGAAATGCTCATCCAGCTTCCAAAAAATAATAAGAAGAACAACAAAAGGTGGGAACATAGTACAATGTTATGGTACAGGAGCAGGAGAAATGACACATTTCTTTCCTTTTTTCTTGCGTGAGAAAAAAAAAAAAAAAACTACTTAGCCAGGGGTTTCCCTGCATCCTGTCGCCTCGTCTGAACAACCAAATAATCGTGCAGGACAGAGTTCCTCCTAATAAGGTAGCACATGACGACGAGACTGACGAACATCAGAAACATTGGCACAAAAATTCCAGGGTACAAGTAGGTGAGGTGCAAGTATTCAGGCAGCGTTTCCTCCAGGGTTTCTGCAAACTCTGTTTCGTTTGCGAAAGATAATGAATGAAGGGAACTAGTCACATAAGAGATGCTGGAGAAGTGAATGTTATCGAGAGACCGCAGAGGAAACACTCGATGGGAAATATTGGCCGTGAACACCAGACGGATCCGGGACGGGTACGTTGTTATGTTAGTGGAGCGGATATAGCATGCTTCCGCTATGGCATAGTGACCAGTAACCCGTTGATAAGTGGTACCCTCCGGGCAGATTACCGATACATAGAAGGACTGAGGAAAATAGAAATATTGCAGACCCTGAAAGTTCTTATGGAAAACAGGTGTTGGTGGTAGTTGCTTGTAAGGGCACAGGGAAAGAGCGTCAGACGCGTTCCCTCGGGTGAGGGCGATCTCGCACACTCCTCCCCGACCGGTAGGAAGGCAAAAAGAGACGCAGAGCAATAGAATCGCCTGAAGACCGTTTCCTTGCAATATTGCAAGAGTGAGTACCTACCCGTTGAATACAGAGCGAAATCCTCCGCGATTAAGAAAAGAGACGGGTACGTGTCCAGGGCTAACACACTGTCCTTGGCGGAAAAGGGAAATGGAACAATTTCATGGGCCTCAAACACGTCCGCCGTCTGAAATGGAACATGAATGATTATGGCATCGGGCGTGAGGCTGGACTCGATCAAGGGGTAAAAATATTGACTCATGTCTGGGGTGAATAAAGGCTTGAGACTATAATTTTGATACCCGATATGGATAGTCGTTCTCAAATCGTGTAGAGGGAACAAGGCAGGTGTGACTCTACCGTGCGCTGCATCTACCATGTTGCTAATAACCTGCTGATTTGCCGTTGCGACAGAGTTAATGACGTTTTCCAGTACATGCAAGGCCTGATCTAGGAGGAGAAACTGATTCACCTGGTCGATCTGCTTGACAACTATGTTGATAACCTCTACCATCTTATTTGTTTGCTCTAGCAGTTCCTCAATGTGAGTATGCAATCGCGCAAGTTTTCTACAATTGGCGTTGATCACCCTGCGATTTCGGGAAGCAAAGGAAAGTACATGAGCGTAGTGGTCCCGCAAATCGTGCACGACCTCGTCGGTTGCCGTACCGAAGAGGAACTTGAGGCGGACCCAACGATGTTAAGCAACCCCCTCTTTACCCGAGAGTGAACTGAGTGAAAACAATAATCCATGTCTACCTCATCAACTTTTCCCCGTAAGAACATAATCCTATCCTCCAGTAGTTGAAAAATATTCAGAGTTGGTACTAGAAGGTGCCTTTGATTCCCTAGTCTTCGTTGCCCGTATGGCGTCTGCCATACCGAGTAGTTTTTCTGAGACTATCCTGATTGTCTGTGGTGTTGGTCAAGGAAGTATATGGATATTTTACGAGGAGCACATCTTCTATGAGGAAGACCTCTCCTGTGTGTGCCGTGAGGGCGCCAGGCTTCAGGTGGATGGGTGTCGTTGCAAGCAGGGAGCCGAGGTACAACAAGATGATCACAAAACGCAACATCATGATCTGAAAGTGGTGGGAATGAAGTATTTAAACTCGTGGTCTCAAGTTATAGCTATGGGTGTTGGGATTATCTTGTTGAACATTTGACTCTGAGGGGGAATTACCAATATCAAGGTCCAAGGGTGAGGGAATTACTTTCAGACGATCACTGTGAACTTCTAGACTAACTCCACTATTTGACTCAAGAACCTCGAACCTATTTCCCCTGACATTCCGAACAACACGGTAAGGACCCACAAATTTTACCCCCAGTTTTGAACTTCTTTCCGCTTGCTTAATCATGACTGTGTCACCCTCTTTTAATTCCACCGGGACGGCCTGTTTGTGTTGTTTTGACATCATTTCAACCTTTATAGCGTTTAACGTACACCTAACCTCTGAGTGTATCTTGGAAAACATATGCATCTGCTGTTGCGCGTACTTATCAATGTTGTAGAAAGGTTGGTGTGGTTTTCTTAGGAAGTCGTACGAAAGACGTTTCTCCACCCCATGTAAGATGTAGTAGGGAGACTTCCCCGTAGAGTCGTTTACCGACGTATTTATGGAAGCGGCTAGGTGCGATAGCCAATCCTCCCAGTTATAGTGGAGATCGTTCACGATAGGCCTGAGGACCTGTAAGATTTTCCTATTAGCCCTCTCCGCCAACCCATTAGCAGCTGGGTGGTAAGCTGTGATGAAGGATTGCGTGATTTTAACTGAGCGCATATTTCGCTCAATACTGTGTTCCTAAACTCGCTGCCATTGTCACTCAAAAGAATTCGAGGAGACGAATGTGGACACAACACGTGAGTCACGAGGGCATGGGGCACGCGTGTGGCTGTCTTGTCCTTGAGAGGCGCTAGAACTAGAAACCTAGAGAACTGGTCGACGCACACCAATAAGTAGCACGAACCATGTTGGCTCTGGGGGAGCTGTAATAAGTCTATATTAACAACATCCCATGACGCCTCTGGTACTGGGTATTGCAATATAGGTGCTGGCCCTTTGACGGACCCCTTGTGCTTAGCACAAACGACGCAATGTGCGACATGTTTTTCTACATCAACCCGTAATGTGGGCCAGTAGAATTTTCGTCTGGTGACAGATAGCGTCTTGTCTCTTCCTGGGTGACCCGTAATGGGTGTGTTATAGACCAGCTTAAGCGTCACGGGGACGTATTTGTCTGGGATGACCAGTTGGTCTATAGGTACCGGTTTGTTTGGCCATGACCTACAAAGGAGGTTGTCCTCTGATAGGAAGAATTGTGAAAAGGGAACTGGCAATTCAGGAAGGTTTGATTCGTCTCCCGACTCTAGGGCGTAAATTAACCTCTTCCACACAGGGTGGTCTCGCTAAGCAATGTGTAGCTCAGGTGAAGTGAAGTTGTGGATGACCTCTGGGGTGGTAGTCGCGCCTATCGGAATATTCCGAGATAAGGCATCTGCGACCACATTTGTTTTCCCGGTGATATATTTCATCTCCGGATTGTATGCTTGGATCGTTAAGAACCATCTTGCCAGACGACCGTGTAGGTTTTTTCCCTTGAAAAGATCAGTTATGGCCGCGTGGTCCGTATACACCACAATTTTGTACCCCATCACTATGTCACGAAAATGCTTCAGAGCCCACACAATCGCAAGAGCCTCTAGGTGGGTAACAGAATAGTTCTTTTCCGGAGCTGTAAGTACTCGACTGGCGAACGCTATCACATGCTTTTTGCCGGACTTATCTGTTTGCATCAGAGCGGCTCCTAGTCCACTAGCCGAAGCGTCGATACAAAGCTGAAAGGGGTCCTTGAAATCCGGAAAGACAAGGACCGGAGCCTGTGTAAGCGCTTTCTTTAAATCCTCAAAACTCGTGTGTTGAGCTGGGACGCACTGAAATGGTACGTCTTTCTTTAAAAGATGGGTTAGGGGACTCGCGCGTGCTGCGAAGTCCATTATGAAAGGCCGGTAATAACCTGCGACGCCCAAGAAAGACCGTACCTTGTCCGCAGACGTTGGCTGAGGGAACTCGGCAATAGCCTTTATTTTGTCGTCCACTGTGTGGATGCCGAATTCGTCCACGACATGCCCCAAGAACTTGATCCGAGGCTTTAAGAATTCACATTTGGTGAGTTTGAGCTTTAATCCGACCTCTTGAAGTCTGTGTAGGACTGCTTTTAGTGTTGCCATGTGTGCATGCACGTCTTTACTTGCTATAATGATGTCGTCTAAATACACATAAACAGTTGCCCAGCAAGTCACCAAAAATACTGTTCATTGTCCTTTGGAAGGTCAAGGGAGCTCCTTTGAGCCCGAACGGAATCATCGTCCACTCATAGTGTCCATGAGGCGTGCTGAAAGTCGTTATTTCACGTGACTCGGGGGCCATAGGCAGTTGCCAGTAGCCACTGACCAGATCTAGACTCGTAAAGACTTTATTTCCTCTACCGAGACACATCAGAAGATCTCTAAGAACGGGAAACGGAAAATGATCATCCACGGTCGCGTTGTTCACACGCCGGAAATCAATCACAGGACGATAAGAACCGTCTTTCTTTGGAACCAGAAACAAGGGTGAATTCCACGGGGAGTTCGATTCTTTGATGACACCTTGTTCTAACATATCAGATATAAGTTGCTGCACTACTTCCCTCTGACTGTGGGGGAGCTTGTATGCATTGATATATACAGGATTGGTATTGGATTTTAACTTAATGTGATTGTGTTCAGCACACTGCGTAACTCCAAGCGGCTCGCCTGGTAGAGCAAGCGCCCCCCTATAATGTTCCAGCAGCCGGACTAAAGTTGGCTTAATTTCGGAATTGTGTGCAACTTTTAGGAATGCCTCTAAATTAGCTGTGTCTTGTTCGGGAGAAGCCTGACACGCCGAGGTTATGCCTGCAACTTGGGCTGAAGGGTATGCAGCTGGTTCCGGGGCTACATTTTTCCCATACACTAGACACTGGCATAATCTAACCCCGCGTTTTAAGGACACAGGGGATCCTGACGTGTTTATTACCAATGCCTCTGCAATACCTCCCTCTTTGACTATCGCGAGAGTTACCTCCACCGTCACCCGGTGTATGTGTGGTGCTCCGTCGATACACACATAACTGCCCGTTGGAGGAGCTTTAGGTAACCGGATTTTAACAAGTTTTGCAGCACGATCCGGAACTACTTGAGGACCTTCTAGGACTGCCGTTACTGTCCGCCACAAGTCTGTAATGTTTTCGTGTGGTTTGACCGTAAGAGGTGACACTTGGGCGGTGGGAGACCCTGAGTCTGTGGTGGGTTGGTCATTTTCCCCCTCTGAGGGCGGGATTACAGGTGACATAGGCGATGGATTTACCATCCCATGTATGCGTCGTCCTTGATAAACGATCGCGTTGCTTTCAGGGTTTATGGTTATGTGCAGGTCTTTCATGGCGTTTAATCCTTAGATCCCATTTACAGGTAAGGCAAACCTGCTAGATACATAAAAGAAATCTCGAAAGGAACATACCTTTTCATGTAAGCTGACTGTTAGTGGTACTCGCCCAAGGATTCCCAAAGTGGTGCCTGTCACGCCTACCACATTCAGGTCGTTCTCTTGGAGCGGCCAATTTTCCCCTCTCGCCTGTCGTGTCAGTGACCTGTAAGCGGAGTCTTAGATTACATTGACTGTTGCACCTGTGTCTACCGCTAAGGTGAGTGAAATTTTGCCGACCTTGCAAGGGAGGGCAATTATGCTTGTCCGTCCCAAGGCGGCAGTGAGTGAGTCAAGTTGCTCCCAATTAGTATCGTCCTTATGGGATACTTGGATGTACGCCTTGGGGCTGTCACAAAGTCATGCCTTTTTATTCTGAGAAGAGGAGGAGTGTGGTTTACTGTCCGCCGAGGACTTGTTCTTCTGTTCCTCCTTGGCCTTTTGTATTGCATAACAACTGTCTGAATCATGAAAACAATTCCCGTGGACATGGCAAAAGGCAGACTTCCGCTGATGGTTTGGCCTAGAGTTCCTGTGTGATGAGTGATGGCCACCCCTGTAACCTCCTGATCTCCTATCAGATCCCTGTCTTGAGTGTGTTGAGTCCCTACGTTTCGCGAAGCAAGAATTCTCGAAATGTCCTGATTGTTTGTAAAAACTACAGGTGAGAGATGCCTTACTTTGTGCCTGCAATGCTGCGGCAGTTGCGAGAGGTTGATGGTGAGTGTGTTCTTGAACATTGACTTCTAACTCTGAGACGAAGTCAACCAACTTCCCGTCCGGTTTGAAGGTCAAGGGAAGGGCAGAACGGCGGTTCTTCTCTGAAATATGAAATAAGTAAAAAAGCAACTCGAAGACTGTCTTCACCTGGTGTTTTTGCATACTGCCCCCTGAGAGCCATTGCGCGTCTTCTAGACTTTTGACACAATCAACCGCCAGCTGATTTGCCTCAGTCATGGTGTCCCAAATCGGCTTTGTTGAGGATTTTTTTTTGGAGGGGCTCAACCGTGTGTGCGATCTGTCTAACGAAGCTTGGTTTACTCCCGCCTCCGAAGATTTTCATGAAATTCCTTTTAAAAATCTCATAGTTTACTCCAATGTCCACCGAAGCAAACGCTGAGGACAGCATCAAATTTAGTGCCCGAGAGCCTGGTAGTAACCCGGACCGAATGAATGCAATTTTATCATGATCTTCCGTAATGGAGGAATTTACAATGGCAGACTCACATAGATCTAGGAACTGTCTCGCCGAATAATCTGACTCGCTGCCGGAGAACTGTCGAAAACTGGAGTGAGTTGGAATAACCCGAATCGGTGGAGGGGGGGGGGTGGACTGGTAGGCATTGTGACCGGTTGAGTGGGGGTTAAGTATCCCGAAGAATCCGGAGGTGAAGGGTCCCTGTTTGGAATGGAGGAATACTGAGTACCTGAACGTAAATTTACAACATTAAGATCATTGGTGCCTGAATCGTGTTCCACTTCCTCCTTACCTGAGGAACTCGTTAACTGTTTAAAGGTGTCACCGAGTTTAGCGAGAGTATCTTTGTTCATATTATGGCTTAAATCAGTTACAATATATGAGCATATTTTAATTGCTGTAAATATTAACGTAACGCGTCTGAGTTAAAAGTTTGCGCCGTACCCCTAAAAACAAGAAGGGATGGTAAGCAAGGTGGCCGTTAGACGTAATAGAAAGTTAAGGTTATAATGTCAGGTTATAATGTAATGTTATAATGTTATGGTTATATGAAATAATGACCCAATAACGCAGCCGTTATTTGGTTAGGAGAAATAAGTGAGCATGCCCTTAAAGTGCGGGTTTCTCCCGAACGGCGAAGAGAAAACGGAGCAAGGGCACACTGAGGAAGTTTGAATTAGAGCAGGGAAATCACAGTTTTACCGCTAACAGACAACAAGAAGGATCAATACCGTATGCAAATGATCGTTAATCTCACAATTACGACTGATTAACAGTGTTAGATACACATAAATAAAAGAGTCGTGCCTCTGATGCAATTTTGCTGAGTTTGCACTTGTGAAAATATTTGGAACAGGTACAATACCGAGAATATTCAGCTGACGTAGAGCTGGTGACGAAGGATGTCGTCGCTCATGGGGTACCTGGAGCCCATGGAGTTGCGTTGGAAGACATTGGCCGCGGCAGGAGCGCGTGGAAGGTTGACTGATGGCATGGAGACTGACCCCCGTAATGGCTGCTGGAAACTGCAGACGATATAGTCGGGCAGGTGCGTGGATATAGATAGTAGGAGGGAACAGAGTAGAAGTTGCTGTCAGTAGCCTCAGTAACCTGTGTTTCGGTGAGGAAGAGAAAATAAGGTTTAGAGGAGGAGATATGGTTTCCACAGTATGAAAATTAGAACGAAGACCACGAATGTTGCAGAAATTGATAAGGAGGAGGTTCAAGGTTTCAAGGTGTGTGTGTTGTGTGAATGTAGTGTGGTGTAGAAAGAGAGAGGAACTGTCTTTAGAGAGCATGCTGAACTGCTCTCTGGTGTTGATGAGACAAAAGGGAAACGGTTAGTGAGGACTTGGGAGGGCTTCAGCACCCTCCTCGCTTCCCATATATCCTCACCGAGAATAGGTCACGCCCGTTCGGTAGGTTTCTTCCTACCTACTCCTACTATAGGATCGCAAAACAGTTCATGGTAATCCCAGCAACTTTTACGAGAGGCCTTTCAAACGGGCGGACTTAGGCGCCGTTTAGGATGGGAAAGAGCCTACATAGAGACTTCATATTTGCCTGGAGTAAACCTTGAGGCGGTCTCCCAAGGGTGGGCTAGACGACGCGCCCCCTAGCGTATGCCCCAATGATTAACTGAGTTCCTCCTCTCCGGCACTCCAGGAGGCTTCGTGATCATCGTGATGCGCCATGAGTTCCTACAGACCGTGCCTTCCTACAAGGACAAGCTGGAGCCTTACATGGACCAGCTGGAGGCGGACGGGAAGTGGAAGAAGGTAGGGAGCACCGTTGCCAGATTATCGTACTCAGATCATCGTATTTACCGTTTTTTGACACCTAGCTATTGCCAAGAAACATCAGGAATTCACTATTTTAACGATAGATATAAATGAATCTAGTTATTGAGCCCCAGGAGACATATTTGAAGTCGGAAGTTGGTAAATATATAAGAGGCTGCTGATGATGATGATGGTCATAATTCCTTCAGGTGGAGCGACGCATCGTCCCAAACTATTTATGTGACAAGGAGGGTCTCGTCTTCGTCTTCCGCATCACTAAGCCTGAGTGAGGAGGAAGAGGAGGGAAGGGAAAGGAGAGAGATGAAGAGGAGGAGTTATAGTGGTGCTGTGCCAAGTCCGTCTCTGTGTAACAGCCTTGGCTTTCGTCGCGGCACCCGAGACTGAGGTGTGAATTATCGTGCTCTGGCAACCTGGCGTCATGGCGTCTACGATGTTATATGATAGTCTACGCATAGGGCACATTTGTCAGTATTAATCATATTATTGAAATTGTCGTAAAAATCTGTTTTAGTTTATAAGACTGAGGCTGCAGAATCCTTAACCTCAGACCTTGCTATCATCTCCGATTGGGATAAAAGGAACCTTTGGGTTTTTGTGTCCTTCAATGCCTCAAAAACCCAATTTATCCACCTTTCAACTTGACACAATCTTCCAAACACCTATCCCCTATTCTTCAACTACACTCAGCTGTCACCTTATAATTCTTCAGAACTAAATATCCTCGGTCTATCCTTAACTCAAAATCTTAACTGGAAACTTCTCATATCTTCTCTCACTAAATCAGCTTCCTCGAGGTTGGGCGTTCTGTATCGTCTCCTCCAGCTCTTCTGCCCCGCACCGCTGCTATCCATATACAAGGGCCTTGTCCGCCCTCGTATGGGGTACGCATCGCACGTGTGGGGGGCTCCACCCACACAGCTCTTCTCTATCTTTCGGCCACTCCTCTGTTGTAAAAAAAAAATAAGGTCGCTGATTATGTAGCTGTATGTGTGTGTGCATGTGTAATGGCAAGTTGCCAGAACACGATAACGAAGACCTCAGACTCGTGTGCTGCGACTATAGTATACGTTTAGGAATGCTTGGTCTGGGTCTTGGGGTCTTGATGATGTACAGACATGTGTATATATATAATAAACGGGTGCCTACTTCCCCTCAGAATCATGTTAATCTTTGTTTGTTTCTCAAGTTAATTTAAGTGATTACTCATCCTAATTTTAAATGCGTCTGCTGTTCCTAATGTATAATGGGTCTGCTGTTCCTAATGTATAATGCATCTGCTGTTCCTAATTTATAATGCGTCTGCTGTTCCTAATTTATAATGTGTCTGCTGTTCCTAATTTATAATGCGTCTGCTGTTCCTAATTTATAATGCGTCTGCTGTTCCTAATTTATAATGCGTCTGCTGTTCCTAATTTTAAAAGCGTCTGCTGCTCCTAATTTTAAAAGCGTCTGCTGTTCCTAATTTTAAAAGCGTCTGCTGTAGCCCTACGTGGCGCAATGCAGAGGAAGTAACTTATTTAATCTGAAATTCAAGTGAAATGATCAGCAATTTAAGTTAAGTAACAGAGTAGTGAAGTATATGTGGCAGTGAGCATGTGGAAGGATGAGATGGAACGAGAGAACAAAGATTAACGAAAATAATAAAAAAAACTCGCTCCCATCCCTCCCTCCTCCATACTTCCTTCCTCGAACCGAGTCGTCCGCCACTGGAACAGCCTCCCCGCAGAAGTAGTCAGTGCGGATACGATCAACTCCATTTCCACTGACAGTAACTTTACTGCGTCGGGAGTGAACTGAACGTATCCAAGGTCACTTAATGTTCTTAGTTCTGTTATTTTCTTCTTCTATTATGAGATATCATCATCATCATCATAATTTCGTTTAACGTCCGTTTTCACTCTTCCTGAGCGGTTGGACGCTTTATGGGTCTCCTCTATTCTGCTCTGTCTTCTGCCTGATGCTCATCCAATCCCATCACTGCCAAGTCTTCCTGTATACACCTTCTCCACGTTTTTCTAGGTCTACCAACTGGTCACCTTCCTTTTACTTTCAATCTCTCCAAAACTCCCAGCACTGTATCCTCCCCTGCTTTTCACATGTCCGAACTATAGGAGTCTCCCTTCTGAGCACTGTTTCCAGGTTCTCTACTCCACATCTGTTAGCCACATCTAGCTGCACTAGATACCCTGTCTTGCTAATCTCTCCACAACTCCCAGCACTGTATCCTCCCCTGCTCCCTTCACATGTCCAAACCATCGGAGTATTTCCCTTCTGAGCACTGTTTCCAGGTCCTCTACTCCACGTCTGTTAGTTGCATCTGCACTGCGCACCTTGTCGTGCCAATCTCTCCAAACCTCCCAGCACTGTATTCTCCCCTGCTCTCTTCACATGTCCAAACCATCGGAGTCTTTCCCATCGGAAGGAGTTTCTTTTCAAACCGAGTCATCCGTCACTGGAACAATCTTCCTTCAGAAGTAGTAAATGCGAATACTATCAACTCCTTCAAATATAGAATCGACCTTCACTTCGCTGCGTCGGGAGTAAACTGAATATTAAGGTGCTTTCATCTGCTCCTCAATATCGAGGTGCTTTCATCTGCTCGTCAATGTCGAGGTGCTTTCATCTGCTCCCCAGGCCCCAAGTGCCTGTCGAGCAGATTAAATCACCAAAGCCGGCAATCTCGTAATGAGTCAATAGGCTTTATGTTGCCTGCATTTCCATGTTTCCATGTTTCTGAGGTGGTGGCGGAGTGGTTAGCGTGCCGGCCCCGCATTCGCAGGGTTGATGATGATGAGGGTTCGAATCCGCCGCTAACCACCTGGGATTTTTCAGTCACCGCCGAGGGGCCTAAGACTACCCACATGCTGTCCTGAAGACTATCCACCAACCCGGACTCTAGAAGAAGCTATGTAAGTGAAATCAAGAATGATCTCCGGGGGACAGCATGAGCCAATAATAATTGCGCCACTATAAACAATTGTCTGCGCCATAACGGGCTCGGGCCCACCATCAGGCCCCTAATAAAAAAAGCATACCGGCGCTTTAGGTCACATGTAAAAAAGGAAAAAAGAAACTGTTTCCAGGTCCTCTTCTCCACATCTGTAAGCTACATCTGCACCGGACACCCTATCTTACCATTCTCTCTACAACTCCCAGCACTGTATCCTCCCCTGCTCTCTTTACATGTCCAAACCATCGGAGTCTTTCCCTTCTGAGCACTGTTTCCGTGCAGGTCCTCTACTCCACATCTGTTAGCTACATCTGCACTGGATCGACACCCTTCTATAATGAGATATGGAACAAAGAATAAAGAAGATAATAAATTGCTCCCCCCCCCCTCTCCTTCCTTCCTCGAATTGAGTCGTCCGCAACTGTAACAGCCTTCCTGCAAGAGTGGTTAGCTCATACTGTGTGACTTTCAGTTAATACAAGAAACATGTGTGCAATATTCATGCAGTGAATAAAATGATAAGATTCGTTATATGATAACAGAAAACAGTAAAGGAAGGAATATTAATTAAGTGCATGAAACCAATTATAATCCTTTTCCACAGATAGAGATCGTGTTTTTTGTGTTTGTTTTAATAGTTTTTTCTTCTATATGAGAGAGAGATAATAATAATTATAATAATAATAATAATAATAATAATAATAATAATAATAATAATAATGATAATAATAATTACAGTAACAGTAATATGAGAATTGTGATAAAGGAGAAAAGTAAGAAGATCAAAGAAAAAAGGAGAAAGGAGAGAATTACAGAAAAATAAAGAAGAAGAAAGAAGGAATAGAGGAAACAGAAGGAAGGGAAATATAAATATTGGAAATATATAACAATAGAGCGGGTCAAGGGGGGATGTGGGGGGGGGGCGGTACTCGGCTCACTTCTAAACAAAACAACGTGACTGAGAAAGAGTAAGGGAGGAGAGGGAGAGAATGTAAGGGAGTACAGAGGTGGGAACTGGGAAGGGAGGAGAGGAGGAAAAGGAAGGAGAGGGAGATAAAGAGTAAAGGAGGAGAGAGGATGAAAGAGAAGGGAGGGGAGAGGGAGAGAAAGGAGGGGGGTGGAGTGAAAGGGAGGAGAGAGAGAATGAGGGAGGAAAGGAGGGGATGGAGGGAGGTAAGGAGTAAGGGAGGTGATAAGAGGGAGAGAAGGGTGTAAGTAAAGGAAGGTGAGGGAGGGAAAAAATAAGGGAGGAAAGGAGGGGATGGAGGGAAAGGAAGGAGGTGAGAGAAATGAGTAAGGCGAGGTTCCCACTATTCCGTTTTGACGGATCCGTCGACGTTAATAATGACCTCAAAATGACGTCAGCGAAACAGCGGCCGCTCGACACGGATGATCCACTCCGTCGGTCCATCGCTCATCATTTGTTGACAAACATATAGACAGCATTAACCACAATGACTTCTTGTATATGTTTCTATTTCATATTTTCCTGATATCTAGAATACATAATTTTCATTCTGTGGACCACCATCTCTCCTCCTCTAAACCTCACCTTCTCTTCCTCACCGAAACACAGGTCTCTGAGGCTACTGACAGCAATCTCTAATCTGTTCCCTCCTACTATCTCTATCCTAAATATCAATCCAAAGCTGGATGTTGCATCTACGTGCGCAAAGACATCACTTGCTTTCGTGTCCACGACCTTGGCTCTTCTGAATTTTCCACCATCTGGCTAAGACTTCATTGTCATACTATTACTAAATACATCTGTGCTGTTTATCTCTCACCCAACTCTACTAACTATGTAAAATTCTTTGACTACTTGAACTCTAAAGTGGAGCACATCTTGACCTACTCTCCCTTCACTGAAATCTCCATCTTGGGAGATTTCAATGTTCACCACCAGCTTTGGCTTTCATCCTCTTTCACTGACCAGCCTGGTGGATAAGTCTACAACTTTGCTCTCCTCAACGACCTAGAGCAGTTGGTTCAGCACCCTACACGTATTCCCTACCGTCTTGGAGACACGCCCAACATACTAGACCTCTTCCTTACCTCTAACCCGTCTGCTTACTCTGTCAAACTGTTCTCTCCGTTGGGCTCCTCCGATCACGACCTTATTTCTGTATCTTGTCATATCGCTCCTGTTCTTCCTCTGGACCCACCAAAGAGGCGATGCTTCTGGCATTTTGCCTCAGCTCGGTGGGACGTCCTGAGGATGTACTTTTCCGATTTCCCGTTGAATGATTACTGCTCCCAGGAGAGAGACCCCTCTGTGTGTGCCCAGCGCATCACAGAGGTGATTGTCTCTGGAATGGAGGCATACATTCCACGTTCTTTCTCTACTCCTCATGCTAAAAAGCCTTGGTTTAACCATGCTTGTTCTCGTGCTATTAAAGATAGACAGGCAGCTCACAAAAGGTTCCAGAGCCTTTGCACTCCTACTAATCACAATCTTTACATTTCAGCCCGGAATCGTGCCAAATCTATTATCCAACTTACCAAAACCTCTTTCATCAACAGAAAATGTCAACACCTTGCTTTATCTAATTCTTCCCGTGACTTCTGTCACCTAGCCAAAAATATCTACACCAATTTCACTTTATACTCTTTCCCTCCTCTCCTTAACCTTGACGGAAACACTTCCGTCTCATCTATCTCTAAAGCAGCTCACAAAAGGTTCCAGAACCTTCGAACTCCCACTAACTTTGATCTATACATTTCAGCCCGGAATCGTGCCAAATCTATTCTCCGACTTACCAAAACTTCTTTTATAAATAGAAAATGTCAACACCTTGCTTCTTCTACAACCAACAAGAGAAAACAATCTGCTGGATCTGGTATTAGTAAGCGACCCCGACCTCATTGGCGACTGTGAAGTTGGTGAAAAAATTAACGGTTGCGATCACCACTTAATCCGTTTCAATGTCAACATAAGTCACAAACTCGTAGACATTCCGTCAGTGATACCAGACTACAAAAAAGCAAATTTCAACCTAGCCCGTGAGCTGCTTCCCTCTGCGACCTGGGACCAACTTCACCTAACCGACAATACAATCGACAACGTGTGGAACAACTTCAAAGATAAGCTTTTGGGAGTAGAAAAGGCTACAGTGCCGACGAATCCCAGGCGAGTAAATGGTGCCGTAGATCCACCGTGGATGACCAGAGAAATAAAAAGGGCGGTAAACATTTAAAAAAAAGGAATTATAACCTAATGAAAGAGAATGACACGGCCGAAGCCCGTACTCAGTACCACAACAGCCTCAGAGCTTGTCGCACCCTTATTCGAAGTAGTAAACGCAACTACGAAAAACAAATAGCGCGTGACATCAAGACAAACTCAAAAAAATTCTTCACATACATCAGATCGAAAAAGATAGTAAAATCCAATATTGGTCCCCTGACAGACGAGACTGGAGCTGCAACTCAGGACAGTAAACAGATGGCCAGAATCCTCAACAGTAACTTCGCATCCGTATTCACAGTCGAGAACATCGAGACCATGCCCGAGAACCCTGACCCGCCGAGGGGAATCACGCCCCTGAAAATTGACTCAATATGCGACCAAGAAGTGAAAGAGTATTTGGATAAACTCGACACGAACAAGTCAACAGGACCTGACGGTTTGTCCCCGCGGTTATTAAAAGAGCTTAAACAACAAATACTTCAGCCACTCACTAACATATTCAGCCAGTCTGTTCAATTGAAAAAGGTCCCGGAAGACTGGAAGATGGCGAACGTAACACCAATTTTCAAAAAAGGAGACAAAAGCGTTGCATTAAACTACAGGCCCATAAGTTTGACATCAGTGGCAGGAAAAATACTCGAAAAGATTATTAGAGACAAACTTGTTAAGTTTCTAGAAGACAATAATGTAATCTCCGACACCCAGCATGGCTTCAGAAACAAGCGCTCCTGCCTAACGAATTTATTAGACTTCTTCCAAGGTATATATAAGAACTGGGATGCCCACATCCCCAGTGATGTTATATACCTGGACTTTCAGAAAGCCTTCGACAAGGTACCGCACGAGCGACTCCTTAAGAAACTGCACTCGGCGGGCATTGGAGCCAATCTGATCGCGTGGATAAGAGATTGGCTCACCGACAGAAAACAACGAGTACTACTCAACGGACAGCCTTCCGATTGGCTTCCACTAGTGGAGTGCCTCAAGGGTCAGTGCTGGGACCCATTCTCTTCATCATATATATCAACGACCTCGAATCAGGACTGAAATCCACAATATCGAAATTTGCTGATGACACTAAGGTGGGGGGAAAGGCCCTCACAAAGACCGACTGCGAAATCATTCAGAAAGACCTCAATCACATTATCGAATGGTCGGAAAAATGGCAAATGTCCTTTAATGTTGACAAATGTCATGCACATTGGGTCCAGAAATAGTAACCACACATACATCATGAATGGGAGACCTCTGCAAGCGATGCAAGAGGAAAAGGATCTTGGAGTCACTATCAGCAGTGACCTGAAACACGCGAATCACTGTAAAAAAGCATACAACAAAGCCAACACTATGCTCGGGTTCATAGCGAGGAACTTCGAGTGTAAAACGCCAGACGTGATGCTATCCTTGTATAATTCCATGGTAAGACCGCACCTCGAGTACGCAGTACAGTTCTGGTCTCCTAATTACAGAAAGGACATTGATTTACTGGAAAGGATTCAACGACGCGCAACGAAAATGATACCAACCGTACGAGGAACGACTCAAGCGACTCAATCTCTTTACATTAGAGAAAAGACGCCTACGAGGAGATATGATTCAAGTCTTCAAGTATCTGAAAAAATTCAATAACGTCGATTACTCCAATTTCTTTGAATTGCAAACCAACCTAAGAACTAGAAATAACGGTTTACCCATTCAGTCTAGTCGATGTAACACAGACATCGGAAGGAGTTTCTTTTCAAACCGAGTCATCCGTCACTGGAACAATCTTCCTTCAGAAGTAGTAAATGCGAATACTATCAACTCCTTCAAATATAGAATCGACCGTCACTTCGCTGCGTCGGGAGTA
This sequence comes from Eriocheir sinensis, assembly GCF_024679095.1. NCBI lineage: Eukaryota > Metazoa > Arthropoda > Malacostraca > Decapoda > Varunidae > Eriocheir > Eriocheir sinensis. The sequence continues at coordinate 12,208,901 of NC_066531.1, read as the reverse complement.
AACTGAATATTGAGTTGCTTTCATCTGATCCTCAATATCGAGGCGCTTTCATCTGCTCCTCAATGTCGAGGTGCTTTCATCTGCTCCCCAGGCCCCAGGCTGTCGAGCAGATTAAATCACCACAGCATGCAACCTCGTAATGAGCCAATAGGCTTTCTGTTGCCTGCGTTTCCATGTTTCCATGTTTCTAATTCTCCCCGTGACTTCTGGCATCTAGCCAAAAATATCTCCTCCAATTTCACTTTTTCCTCTTTCCCTCCTCTCCTTAACCCTGACGGCAGCACTGCCGTCTCATCTGTCTCTAATGCAGAACTCTTCGCTCAAACTTTCTGTAACAACTCCACCCTGGACGATTCTGGGCATATTCCTCCTACTCATTCCCCCCTCTGACTCCTTTATGCCTGTTATTATGTTTCTTCATAATGATGTTTTATGTGCCCTCTCTAGCCTCAACTCTCAGAAGGCTTATGGACTTGATGGAGTGCCTCCTATTGTCCATAAAAACTGTGCTTCCGTGCTGACAAACTCTTTCGTCTCTGCCTATCAACATCTACCTTTCCTTCCTGCCGGAAGTATGCCTTTGTACAGCCTGTGCCTAAGAAGGCAGACCGCTCCAATCCCTTAAACTACCGTCCTATAGCTTTACTTTCCTGTCTATCTAAAGCTTTTGAATCAATCCTTAACTGGAATATTCAAAAACACCTTTACACTTCTAACCTTCTATCATTCTGATCTCCAGTATGGGTTCTGCAAGGGGCGTTCTACTGCCGATCTTCTTGCTCTATTAACTGACTCTTGGTCATCCTCTCTTAGCCGTTTCGTTGAAACTTTCTCAGTTGTGCTAGACATATCGAAAGCCTTCGATAGAGTCTGGCACATGTCTTTGCTTTCTAATCTGCCCTCTTTCGGATTCTATCCCTCTCTCTGTTCCATTATATCCAGTTTCCTTTCCGGCCGTTCTATCTCTGCTGTGGTAGACGGTCACTGTTCTTCCCCTAAACCTATCAACAGTGGTGTTCCACAGGGCTCTGTGCTATCACCCACTCTCTTCCTGTTATTCATCAATGATCTTTCCACAACACACTGTCCTGTCCACTCATACGCCGACGACTCCACTTTGCATTATTCAACTTCTTTCAATAGAAGGCCATCCCAACAGGAAGTACACGACTCCAGACTGGAGGCTGCAGAACGCTTAACCTCAGACTTTGCTATCATTTCCGATTGGGGTAGAAGGAACCTTGTGTCCTTCAATGCCTCAAAAACTCAATTTATCCACCTATCAGCTCGTAACAATCTTCCAAACACCTATCCCCTATTCATCGACAACACTCAGCTGTCACCTTCTTCAACACTAGATATCCTCGGTCTATCCTTAACTCAAAATCTCAACTGGAAACTTCATATCTTCTCTCTCGCTAAATCAGCTTCCTCGAGGTTGGGCGCTCTGTATCGTCTCCGACAGTCCTTCTCCCCCGCACAGTTGCTATCCATATATAGGGGCCTTGTCCGCCCTCGTAAGGAGTATGTATCTCACGTGTGGGGGGGCTCCATTCACACAGTTCTTCTGGACAGAGTGGAGTCTAAAGCTCTTCGTCTCATCAGCTCTCCTCCTCCTACTGATAGTCTTCTACCTCTTAAAGTTTCCTCTCTTTCTATCTTCTATCGCTATTTTCACGTTGACTGCTCTTCTGAACTTGCTAACTGCATGCCTCCCCCCCCCTTCCACGGCCCCACTGCACACGACTTTCTACTCATGCTCATCCCTATACTGTTCAAACCCCTTATGCAAGAGTTAACCAACATCTTCACTGTTTCATCCCTCGCGCTGGTAGACTCTGGAACAGCCTTCCTTCATCTGTATTTCCTCCTGCCTACGACTTGAACTCTTTCAAGAGGAGGGTATCAGGACACCTCTCCTCCCGAAATTGACCACTCTTTAGGCCACCTCTTTCGATTCTTTTTTTAGGAGCAGCGAGTAGCGGTTTTTTTTTTATTATTGTTTCTTGTTTTTGTGCGCTTGAGCTGTCTCCTTTGTTGAAAAAAAAAAAAGTGCTTTACGTTGTTCTGTAGGATGTTGTGTACCAATATACAGGCGGATAATCCAATTGGCTGTTGTGAACCATATGGAGTGGTTTAGGTTTCCAGAATTTCTCCTTGACAGTGTGTCAGGAACAGTCCCGTTAGAGATTGCTTTTCCCAATTGGTCCTGCGAAGCCATGTGGCCCACTTGTTTTACCATCAAGTTTTTCAAATAGGTGACGTAGGGACAGCTCATTGCCATGGAGCTGATAAATGAACCAATGAACTGGGTGAGCAAGGCTTTTCTCGACTTGACAAATCGCCCCAGATTTATTCCCGGTATTTACAGCTGTACCATCACGTCCAATCGCCAGTACGTTTTCCATGGAAATTCCTTTTCTATTAGCAAACTGTTTTAGCCCTGTGGCAATACTCTTTGCAGAACCAGTGGCAGGTGAATACTGGCCTAGATATTCTGAACCTGGTTCAGCCACTATAGCAATATGCTCTTCAGTTACCTTTCTCCTATAGTCTCTATTTCCAATCTTCTCCGTAGTAAGAGTTTCTTTCCTTCCATCAAAGTAGATGCCTGCAACTTATACTTTCCCATGTGCTTCCTTTGTCAAATTTTGTCCGTTTGATTGCCTCGATCTCCGTACTTTGTTCCTATCTATGACTTTGGAAGGATCCTCTTTTGTAATAACCCCTAAATCTTCAAGGATTGCACTAGATAGTAATGCAGCACCACGGTCAGACAGTCCAACCCGGTTACAAACCTCATGGAAAGAAGAGAACAGACGTTTTTGTTCTCTATTTTTTTTCTTTTTCATCTCTTCATTGTTGTCCCACAGCTCCACCTTCTTTTGGTTTTCTATGATGGAGCTGGTACTTGGAAGGGGTGTATTCATCTTCTGAGTCAGTCAAATTTGAGGACGAGGTATCACTTTGAACAAGACATCCTGATGCTTGTAACAGGCTGATGGTCTTGCAGCATATTGATTTCTTCTTTCTTCTGTTTTCCTAATGGCTTCAGTTGTTCGTTTGTCCACTCCTCCAATGAACATTTTACGTTCATTTATTTGGTCCTCTACAAATTCTTGTTCTATTTTGGGGACTTTTTTCTGTCGAGGACAGGCACAGTACTGGAATTCAGGGCACCTGCAAGCTGTTACTTCAAATAATCTAGCAGCATCTCTGATGAACTCTTTAACTTTCTTATCATAACTTGGGCATTTTTTTTTCGGTCTTTGAAACGTTTCAGCAAGTTCCTGTATTTGTTGTGATAGGCTTCTAATTTGTCAACAATGCATTTCTGACTGATTATGGGGATGTTTTCCTGCCTGTAAATGTGAACTATCTTTTCTGCAACACACTTAGATATCATGTGAACTGAAGGACTCTTTGATGATTCAAGCAGTTTATATTTATGCCACAGAACACATGATAGAACATCTTTGTATGTAGGAAGTTGGTTTTCTGGGAGATCATCCACTTGCTTAGATATAGGACACATGTCTGCCTTGTCTAAACGAACACAGTGTCGTTTTTGTGTTTGACCTTGGCTGTTATGGGACATCGTGATTTGTGGTACGTCAGTAGAGGCCGAGGAGCAATACATCCATCCTCTACGTCTGCCAAAGAGAAAATGAGCTATCACCATACTTCAGGTTCCCCAGCAGCTTCTAAAAAGTGTTATATGCTCTTTTGAACTTGCTTACTGCATACCTCTCCCCCTCCCGCGGCCCCGCTGCACACGAGTTTTTAATCAAGCTTATCCCTATACTGTCCAAATCCCTTATGCACGAGTTAACCAGCATCTCTACTCCTCCGTTCCTTACACTGGCAAACTCTGCAACAATCTTTCTTCATCTGTATTTCCTCCTGCTTATGAGTTGAACTCTTTCAAGCGGAGAGTATCGGGACGCCTCTCCTTCCGAAATTGACCTCTTTTTTGGCCACTCTTCTAACTCTTTTTATACGGGCAGTGATCGGCGGGCTATATTTTCTTCCATTATGATCTTTTTATTTTTTGCCCTTGACCCCCCCCCACAAACACACACACACACACGCACACACAGGTATACAGAAACAACATAAACACGGGTAGGAAAGTATTAAGCCCAAAACCAGAGTGACTTTTTTGATCTCCGAAAAACCTATTTTGGGGAACCCGGAATGACGATAGTTATTATAGTGGAGAGAGATCCTCGCTCTCGCGATAAAGCCTAGATAAAAACGGCAGATACCCCAACTTCTAGTGTACAAAGTGTCTAGGCTGCACCAGCAAAATGAAGTAATAACACGTGGAACAGTCGAATGAAGCGATCGAGAACGGCGTCAGCAGCGCCACCTGGGCACAGGTAGAGGAAGATGCCGCCAGTCCCACACCTCATTCTTTCAATGCGCTTCGACGGAGACTGGAGGAACCTTCTCAGGGGAAGGAGGGGGGTGAGTAAGGAATGTGCACTAGTCATTCCGGGTTCCCCAAAATAGGTTTTTCAGAGATCAAAACCGTCATTTTGTGAACCCTTCATGACTTGTGCACGATAGCTAACTCCCACTTGGAGCTGGAGAAAAGGGAACTCTCTCGAAGTACCACGTACTTGAGTCTACATCTGGGTTCCGCCAAGTTGGTAAGTATAGAACCGACTGAGGTTGTTACCCTTTTTAAGTGTTACTTTTAAAGTGGTTGGTAATAAATGTTAAGTTTAAGGCGCGAACTGTTATCTCACTCGTCACAGGGCCGGTGTTACCGTGGCCTGCTTCACAAGTTGATTGTAGTAGGTGAGATAACACAATAGCCTTTAGTTAAGTTAAGTTAAGTTAAGCGATAGCTAACTCCCACTTGGAGCCGGAGAAAAGGGAGCTCAATCGAAGTACTACATACTTGAGTCTAGAAGTTGGTAAGTGTAGAACCGACTGAGGTCGCCCGGACTTACCGTAGTGTCAAAGTTAAGTAATCCACTCCGTTACCCGAGAGAAATACCAGCAGAATAAATCTCCAAGGCAGTCGTGAAACTTCATTTGATAACAAAAATAGGCACAACGACCTATAGCGTAGCACAAAAAAAAAACGCAAGGGAGAAAGAGGAACATATATACAAGGGGGGAAGAGGTAGGAGTACACCTTCACCCTCCGGATTTTTTACCTTGCTGCCGAGGAGTAAAATAAAAAAGTTAAATTTCTTCCTATTCCATCTCCCTCGACGGGGGAAGTCCTAACGCAACGCAGGGGGCGTCGTCCACAGACGGAGAGATAGGAACAGGAAGCAGTGCTCCACTGGACGCTCTCCTTGACCCGGTCCAGGGAATGGGTCCTAAGGAAAGCCAGGGAGGCAGCTACCCCTCGGACATCGTGAGCGCGCGGGTCATGTCCCGGATCTCCTTCCTCTATGACGGTCCTTAGGAGGCCTGCAATCCTCCTGATTGACAGAGGGAGGGCTGAAGCGGGATCACAGAAAAGGTGATGTTGTTCGTGGGCCGTAGAATATGTTATGTAGTTCCTTAAGTGTGGCGCATCAGCAAAGCCAGGGTTGCCAGATACCAAAATATGTCTCTCGACGAGCTCTATCTGGTGGTATACGGCAACCCTAGATGGGAGGTACCAGTGAAGAGAGAGGAGGCTTTGAAATTTACCGGACCTCAAACACTCAGTCTGGTCCCGGTTGTGGACAGGAGAGGTGTGTGGGTGCGCGCACTTAGTGTTCCCAATCGGGTCCAGTAGCCAAGCTGCGGCCTCCGTGCACATTGTGTGTACCCGGTAGTGGACAGTACAGGTGTTTGGGTACGTGCGCTTCTGTCCCCGAATGGGTACAGTGTAACGTGTTATTATTATTATGATTATTATTATTATTATTATTATTATTATTATTACTATTACTATTAATATTAATATTATTATTATTATTATTATTATTAATATTATTATTATTATTATTACTATTACTATTATAATTTTTTATGATTGATTCATGTATTATGCTTCTTTATTATTATGATTATTATTATTATTATTATTATTACTATTATTATTATTACTATTATTATTATTACTATTATTATTATTATTATTATTATTATTATTACTATTATTATTATTATTACTATTATATTTTTTTATGATTGTTTCATGTATTATGCTTCTTTATCACACCATATACTAGCCTTTGTTTATTTTTCTCCTTCACAGATTGTGAATTATTCGAAATAAAAGGACAAGTATAAACAGCAGTGAAATAATTATATAAACTAGTGAAAAGTGAAACTACTAACTTTTTCAAAGAAAGTGAAATATTGTACTGTGTGTGACCTTATCTGATGCTACAATGCCTAAATTCAGGAAGTTAAAATCGTGGGAAATCAGGAACATGGTCCATGCGAGTGACAGCGAGTTCAGCGACGAACTGCCGGAGGCCGTGGAGGAGGCGTGGATGAAGGACCAGGAGGACATCATCGCAGAGGAGAGGCCCGTTGAAGATAACATTGAAGAGTCCGTGGAAGAGGACCCCATGGTGTCAGGGCTCCTCCGAGCATTTATTGTCCGGCCTGGGCAAGAGAATGAAGAGAGCCATTCTGCTGCTCTGCCACCTGCCTCTGCTTCACCGCCTTCCTCGTTTACCGAGCTCCTATCCACTGCTCCGCCACCTGCCTCACCATCACCATCTGCTGCTCTGCCACCTGCCTCACCATCACCATCTGCTGCTCTGCCACCTGCCTCACCATCACCATCTGCTGCTCTGCCACCTGCCTCACCATCACCATCTGCTGCTCTGCCATCTGCCTCTGCTCCACCGCTTACCTCGCCATGTGATCCACCATTGGGTGTGCCCTTCTCCAGTGACGACGAAGACGACGAATATGACTTTGGGCCATTATCAGCTCGCCCACGTGCCAAAAAACGGACTGACATTCCATCGGAGACAGGAGGTGGTGGTTTAGGTAACACACGGAAACTCGTCCAGCCTTTGGCCAAGAGGCCTAGGATCCCATGGAAGAAGATGGAAGAGCAGCACCATGTTTGTCCAATGGATTTCAAACCCACAAATCCAGGAATTCAAGTGGACATCCCTGACGAATTCGACGAACTGGCAGCTCTGATGCTGTTCGTGCCCGATGACTTCTGGGATACCATCGCTACAGAGAGCAACAGGTATTACAGGCAGAAGAAGAAAGCTGCTGTGAAACCTGACATAACACCCGCGGAGGCTCGCACATACATCGGCATCATGATACTGCTCGGCCTAAGCCCCCCACACAGCCTCAGAACACCATGGAAACGCGACTCTACATTCAGAAATGACGTCATCTCATCATGCATGACATACTCACGCTTCAACCACATCCACAGCAACTTTCACCTTGTAGACAATTCGACACTTCCACCAAAGGACACAATTGCTTACAAAACAGCCCGTATAGCTCCACTACTCCACACGCTGAAAGACAGATGCCTCACCGTATACAAGGCCAAAACTCGTCAACTATCTGTCGATGAGGGGAGCATGGGGTGGAAGGGTAACAGCAGCATGCGGCAGTTAAATCCAAACAAGCCCCACAAGTATCACATCAAGTCATACAAACTTGTGGAGACAAGTACGGGATACTTGTCCAACATTATACTGCACGACACAACCTCCCGCACTGTGGATGAGGTTGTCCTTACACTGCTGGACGAGTCACCCTACAATAAGCATGAAGGATACGCTGTGTTCACGGACAGGTTTTACACCTCACCCGACCTCTTCTGGCACTTGCGAACTGTTGATGGTTACGACGCAACAGGGACCTGCATGTCAAATCGTCATCAGTTCCCTCCTGAGCTCAAGTGCGCCAAAGGCAAGTCCAAGAAGGGGGAGGTCCACAGCTACATCGCCACACATGGAGATGACAATTTGGTTGCAATGCGGTGGAGGGATGCAAAGGATGTCTTCATGTTATCAACCGAGGAGACTGCTGACCTGATAGAATGTGACAGCCAGCGCGGTCGTGTGAAGAAAATGAAGCCAGCAATGGTTCCGCTCTACAATAAGAACATGGAGGGTGGACCTGAACGACTACCTGGAGTCAAAGTACAGCCCATGCCGTGCCACCAGGAAGATGTGGAAGAAGCTTGCGATGTACCTAGTGAGCACAGCAGTCACTAATGCGTACATAATCTTCCGCATGGTGTGTAAGGACCGCAACCGCAAGATGCCAAGGAGCCCCCATTTCGCATTCCGTGAAGCGCTGGGGAACATCATGCTCACGATGTGTGACACACGCCCTCCACCCAACGTTCCTGCTGTATTGCACACGGCCCCAGTCAGCCTAGGGCACCTACCAGCATCATATCCTCCGTTGCCTCTTGAAGCTCAGAGGGCGGCTGCAGCAGGACGGGAGCCAAGACGGCCACCACACCGTTGTCAAATGCCAGGCTGCAAGAAAAAGTCCATTTTCTATTGCCAACAATGCAATGTGTGCCTGTGCATGAGACCTGGCAGGATATGCTTCAGCGAATACCATCGGCAGATGAAGCATCGCCTTCCTGACAACGCAAAGCAGCTCGCAGTGGTGCCTCCACCTCAAGAATCATCAACATCATCATCATCGGACGCTGATGAGCCTGCATCTCGCCGCATTCTTCCGAGACGGGCAGCTAAGCGGAAAGCGCCCAAACCAGCACCTCCAACTGAACCTGGATCTGCAGCAGAACCTGTATCACAGCAACCTAGCAAAAGGAAATCTTCCAGGTTGTCAGGGGGTCAACAGTCGGGGAAAGGAGGGTTGGGGAGGATCAGTTTCAGAAAAAAAAAACATAAGTGATTGTAACTTTTGAACAGTTGGGTCTAGAAAAAAAATAAGACCACCATTGGATTCAGCATAATCATGTCTATTTATTTACATCATAAAAACACTAAAAACTTTACTTTGAATAAAAGGAATTAGCAAAAGGAAATCTTCCAGGTTGTCAGGGGGGTCAACAGTCGGGGAAAGGGGAGGGGTTGGGGGAGGGATCGGGGTTTCAGAAAAAAACATAAGTGATTGTAACTTTTGAACAGTTGGTCTAGAAAAAAAATAAGACCACCATTGGATTCAGCATAAACATGTATATTTATTTACATCATAAAAACACTAAAAACTTTACTTTGAATAAAAGGATATAGATTAAACAATGTTTTTTTTTTTTAATTTTCCTCTTAAAATGCTCACAACTTCTAAACTATTAGGCCTAGAATAAAAGTAAGACCACCATTGGATTCAGCAGGTAACACTCTATCAAAATCCATAATAAAACACCATAATAATGCCATAGGGACAAAATGGCCAGTGTTCTCTTAAGTTATTTTTTACCAATTTTTGAAAATTGGGGTTCAAATTCAATAGATTTTATCAGAGTTACTGGAAGAAAATGTTTATTGTTGCAGAAACAGCAACATTTTCCCTTCAAAATGAGACCTCAACGACACTTATACTTTCAATAATGAATGCATAGTAAGCAGTAAAGTGAACTCCACTTTTTCGTTCTCGATCGGGGACAAACCTTGTGTTTACGGGTTATTAAACATCTGCTGTCCACAACCGGGTACAGTTCCCCGGGGCAGAGTGGGTGAGGCTCGCTTTGCAGGCACCAGACTGGTATGACCACTGGTTGGAGACAGTGGTCGAGGCGCTCATTCTTGGCTAGCGATTTTGGGGAGGAAGCTAAGGACACTGCAGGTCCATCTGTTGTGAATGTAGTGTACCTGGGAAAACGCGTGAGAGTCCTGAGCTGCGAGGACCTGAACCTAGAGGCGAGGGCGACGAGGAATTATTAGGAAATCCATTTCTGAAGGTCTGTCCTGGTACCTAGTGGAAGAGAGAGACGTTATAACCTTTTATAGGGACCAAAAACGGATGTCTCTTCTAAGGGGAGGATCATGGTGAAAGAGGCCACGCTTAAGGAGTTGAACTGAGCGGGGTCTAGGACAATTCCCCAGCCAGGAGTTATGAACTGCAGTACACCTTCTTGGAGATCATTTATGGCTTTTAGGATACGCCGCCATCCAAGCTTACGCAATATCTCCCTCTCATCTTGAATAATTACAAGCAACAGGTTCTCTGAGTGTTCAAAGAAAGCATTCCGCTGAATTACAGGTAACACCACACACTTCACTTCATCATCAAATGTTTGAAGCAAGTGCAATGTCTGAAACAGATGCTTTGGTCCAAACTCAACCTGGGGCTGCATTTTAATTTTGAACCACATCGGGGTGACCAGCACACAGGCGGAGAATCCTATTGGCTGTTGTGAGCCATCTGGAGTGGTTTAGGTTTCCTGGATATCTCCTTGACAGTGTGTCAGGAACAGTCCCTTTAGAGATTGCTTTTCCCAATTGGTCCTGCGAAGCCATGTGGCCCACTTGTTTTACCATCGAGTTTTTCATAAAGGTGACGTAGTGACAGCACATTGCCATGGAGCTGACAGATGAACCAATGAACTGGGTGGGCAAGGCTTTTCTCGATTTTACAAATCACCTGTTGCCGCCACCACAAAATATCTCAGAGGGGTTCAACTTGCTCACTGTTTCTGTATTTCACTCCCCGCTCACCAAGATCACAAGTGGACAAACTAGAACAAAACCAGGGAAATTAATGATTTTTCTGCTGTGTATTCCCCCAGTGAGCATGCATGGTGGACAGCAGTGACACGTATTTCTGCCAAGAGGTATTTCTCGCAACACCGGCCCGTGTAGTGGGCCACCGCCGTCATGTCCCTTCCTGCACGGCATATTTTCGTCGCCCCGCGGTGTAGAATAAATTTAAACTACTCCAACCTAACTTGGCTGACCTAGCTAACAGGGTTCTTCCCTCTCTCGAATCCCATGGGTGTTACGCTCTCCCTACCAGCCCCCCCTCCCGCATTGCGCCCGCAAGAAACTAACTTTTAAAAAATCGTTTGTGCGTTTCTAGCCGTTTGCGACGCAGATATATGGGGTTCAAAATACATAGAATAATGTTTGAGTGGAGCCCCCCCCACACGTGAGATGCATACTCCATACGAAGGCGGACAAGGCCCCTGTATATGGATAGCAACTGTGCGGGCGAGAAGAACTGGCGGAGACGATACAGAACGCCCAACCTCGAGGAAGCTGATTTAGTGAGAGAGGAGATGTGAAGTTTCCATTTAAGATTTTGAGTTAAGATTAGACTGAGGATGTTTAGTATTCAAGATGGTGAAAGCTGAGTGATGTCGAAAAACAGGGGATAGGTATTTCGAAGATTATGTCGAGTTGATAGGTAGAGAAATTGGGTTTTTGAGGCATTGAAGGACACAAGGTTCCTTTTAGCCCAATCGGAAATGATAGTAAGGTTTGAGGTTAAACGTTCTGCAGCCTCCAGTCTGGAGTCATGTAATTCCTGTTGAGAGGGTCTTCTGTTGAAAGAAATTGAATAATGCAGAGCGGAGTCATCAGCGTATGAGTGGATAGGACAGTTTGTTATGGAAAAAAATATCATTTATGAATAACAGGAAGAGAATGGGTGATAAGACAGAGCCCTGTGGAACACCACTGTTAATAGGTTTAAGGAAAGAACAGTGACCGTCTACCACAGCAGAGATAGAACGGTCGGAAAGGAAACTGGAGATAAAGGAACAGAGAGAAGGATAGAATCCGAAAGAGGGCAGTTTAAAAAGCAAAGACTTGTGCCAGACTTTATCGAAGGCTTTCGATATGTCTAGCGCAACTGAGAAAGTTTTACCGAAACGGCTAAGAGAAGATGACCAAGAATCAGTTGAGAGAGCAAGAAGATCGCCAGTAGAACTCCCCTTGCGGAACCCATACTGGCGATCAGATAGAAGGTTAGAACTGGAAAGGTGCTTGTGAATCTTCCGGTTAAGGATTGATTCAAAAGCTTTAGATAGACAGGAAAGTAAAGCTATAGAGGGGTAGTTTGAGGGATTGGAACAGTCACCCTTCTTAGGCACATGGTGTACGAAGGCGTACTTCCAGTAAAAAGGAAAGGCAGATGTTGATAGGCAGAGACGAAAGAGTTTGACCAGGTAGTACAGTTTTTAAGGACAATAGGAAGCACTCCATAAGGTCCATAAGCCTTCTGAGAGTTGAGGCCAGAGAGGGCATAGAAAACATCATTCCTAAGAATCTTAATAACATGCATAAAGAAGTCAGAGGGGGGATAAGTAGGAGGAATATGCCCAGAATCGTCCAAAAGTTTGAGCGAAGAGTTCAGCCTTAGAGATATATGAAACGGCAGTGCTGCTGTCTGGATTAAGAAGAGGCGGGAAAGAGGAAGAAGTGAAACTGGAGGAGATATTTTTGGCTAAGTTTTTTTTTTTTTTTTTTTTACAGCCAAGGAGACAGTTCAAGGGCATAAAGAAAAATATATATAAAAAAGCCCGATACTTACTGCTCCTGAATAGAGGTCAAAGGAGTGTCCAAAAAGAGAGGTCAATTTCGGGAGGAGAGGTGTCCTGATACCCCCCTCATGAAAGAGTTGAAGTCGTTAGGCAGGAGGAAATACAGATGAAGGAAGATTGTTCCAGAGTTTACCAGCGTGAGGGATGAAAGAGTGAAGATGCTGGTTGACTCTTGCATAAGGGGTTTGGACAGTATAGGGATGAGCATGAGTAGAAAGTCGTGTGCAGCGGGGCCGCGGGGGGGAGGGGGGGGAGGCATGCAGTTAGCAAGTTCAGAAGAGCAGTCAGCATGAAAATATCGCTAGAAGATAAAAAGAGAGGCAACATGGCGGCGGAATTTGAGAGGTAGAAGACTATCAGTGTGAGGAGGAGAGCTGGTGAGACGAAGAGACTTTGACTCCACTCTGTCAAGGAGAGTTTTGTGAGTGGACTTCCCCCCCACACACACACACACATGAGATGCATACTCCATACGAGGGCGGACAAGGCCCCTGTAAATGGATAGCAACTGTGCTAAGTACCAAAATTCTTTTGAAGAATTAGAGAAAGCGAGGTGTTGACATTTGCTATGGATAATGGCGTTTTTGTTAAGTCCAAGAATAGAATTGGCACGATTCCGGGCGGAAATGTAAAGATCAAGGTTAGCGGGTGTTCGAAGGCTCTGGTACCTTTTGTGACCTGCCTCTATCTTTGACAGGACGAGAACAAGCGTGATTAAACCAAGACTTTTTAGCATGGGGAGTAAAGAAAGTACGTGGAATGTATACCTCCATTCCAGAGACACTCACATCTTTGATGCGCTGGGCACACACAGAGGGGTCTCTATCGTGGAAGCAGTAATCATTCCACGGGAAATCGGAAAAGTACATCCTCAGCTCGTGCCACCGAGCTGAAGCAAAATGCCAGAAGCATCGCCTCTTTGGTGGGGCCAGAGGATGTACAGGAGCAATAGGACAGGATACAGAAAAAAAGGTTGCGATCGGAGGAGCCCAACGGAGAGAACAGTTTGACAGAGTAAGCAGAAGGGTTAGAGGTAAGGAAGATGTCTAGTATGTTGGGCCGGTCTCCAAGACAGTCGGGAATACGTGTGTAGCAAGCCACCTCTGAAACGGTCGGCTACTCTCCTCCGGTGAGACAAGGAAAATGGTGTGGCAGCACAGACTCAATTAGTTAATGTTTTTATCTTCTTGTCTCTCGTCGCGCTCCTTGTTGTCCGTGTTGCGTCTTTAATGTTTGTCTCTCTTGTTACTCGTTTATCTTCCACTGTCTGTCCTCGTCTTCCTATTGTTAACTCATATTGTTTACTACACACACTAACATTTATATGTCATCTACACCATACAACATACATACACACGCATACACACACAAACACCTTTTCTATGTGTTTTGTTTGTCCTTATGACCTGTACGATTTTTATGTCAATAAACAACCCTGACGGATATTGACTTTCTCTATCCGTGAACCAATTAACTCTCGGAACACTTGTTACCACCTACAATTGGTGACCCCGGAGTGTTGCTGTGGTTCAAGGCGGCTTGTAAACCGGTGCCGCTTATAAGGGTGCTCTCTCCCAGAGCGGTGGACCTGGGTCTGAAATGAGTCTACCCTCTCCTGGGGCAATAAACCTCACCTCAGCTTGGGGGTCGTGAGGTTGAGCCGTGGGCGTAGTTGCCACCTTCAGGGTTCTCCCCCGCCCTCCCCCAGGCACCCTCTGTGCCCTCCTCCAGGCGCCTTCTGCGCGTCCTCCAGGTACCCTCTGTGCCCCGTCCCCAGGCGCCTTCTGCACCTCCTCCAGGCACCTTCCGCACCTCCTCCAGGCACCTTCAGCGCCTCCTCCAGGCATCCTCTATGCCCCCTCTCCAGGCCCCTTCTGCGCCCTTCAGGCACCTTCTGTGCCCCTGGGTGCTCCTCCCACCGCTCACACCCCCACCCACCCCCACCCCTCCTTCTCCCTGCCCTCCCGCTGGTCCGGCGACTGAGACAAACACACCGTGTGACACTACATAGACTCAGTGAACACTCAAACACAGTTCGACACATTACTGAGACACACAGTGCCGCACATACTCAGTGTATACGCCACACAGACTCAGAGAGACACGCAAACACAGTGTGACATCCCACTGGGATTACTGGCTGACCCCTGGATTTATCACCGCCCTTTTGGATTACCTTACTCTCCTGTGGATCCTTATGTACAGTGCAGTGCCTCCAACAGTTCAGTGCAGCAAGTCCCCAGCAACAGTTAGTGTCACAGTGTTACCTACTAAGCGTACAGTGTTGTGTTACAGCGCCTATAGTACGCAGTCTGCTCGATTCACTCACGGACTGCCGCGGCCCCTAGCAAGCGCCAGCGCCTATAGTACACGCAGTTCGTTCTACTCTCACGGATTGCCGCGGCCCCTGGCACATGCTAGCGCCCCTCACTCCTCAACCTGCTGTGGCCCCTGGCACGCTGGCAGCTAGTGCCTTCACACGCAGTTCCCTCGACGCTCTCTCGGACTGCCGTGGCCGTGGGTTAAGAAAAAAATCAGAGGAAAATATTCATATTAAATACTGTTACGTATGCTAGGCTCAATTTGACCTTATATTATGATACGGATAGAAGTTTATATGTATCAGAGAAGTCATGATGGATATACAGGAAAAACTTCTCCTGTGAAAAAAAGTTTCAGGTTTTGCACTTTTCTTACCCCATTTTACTATAATCATGAAATGGTGACCCTAGCAGTGGTGGCTCAAAGCATAAATTGGTGGGGGTGCTGCTCCAAAAAATGTTTAGGCCAGTGGTTCTCAAAGTGGGGGCCATGGCGGGTTGTTGCAAAGAGTACATTTCTACATAGTTTCAGGATTATGAATGTTATTTCTTTTCTTACCTTTGATTGGCGGGATGAGATTATGCAGAAAAATAAAGGGGGGGCGCAGGAATGTTGAAAATTCATGAAGGGAAGAATGGAGAGGAAAAGTATGAGAACCACTGGTTTAGCCCTTGCTGTAATCCACATTACAGTGCAACCAACTCAGGTGTTCATCCTTCCCTTTTTGGGGATTGATTACTTAAAAATAAACTATAACTTTAATTTTCTTTTTTCTCACAGGATGTCCTGTCCCAGCACATTTACAGACACTGATAGCACTACGCTGCATGATGTCTGGGGATCACCAGATGACATTAGGTGACTGCCATGATGTCTCCCAGACAACAGTTAGCCAGTGCTTGAAGGTGGTGTCACGAGCAGTGGCTAGTTTGAGCAGGCATCACATAATGGCGCCTTCTGGGAATGATCGGCAGAGGACTGTTCAAGAGTTCTATGCTATCCATGGCATGCCTGGGGTTATTGGTGCAATATACTGTACACACATAGCTATAGTGAGACCGTCTGTTGCAAATCCTGAAGTGTTCCGATGCAGGAAGGGTTACTTTTCAATGAATGTGCAAGCTGTGTGGTCCTGATCTGCTTTTTCACAACGTTGTTGCTCGTTGGCCTGGGAGTGTACATGACAGTAGAATTCTGGACAACAGCAGACTTTGTGCACAGTTAGAATAAACTTTGGAACCACAATACCACCTGCTTGGATATGCTGGTTATGCCCTAAAGAGGTATCTCCTAACACCGGTAGCAGTTCCCACCAACGATCATGAGCGAGCCTACAACAGCAGTCACACCCATACCAGGAATACAGTGGAACGTGCATTTGGTGTCTTAAAAAAAAGATTTGCATATTTAGGAAAGAAAATGAGGACTAGTTTAGATACAACTAAAGCAATCATTGTTGCAGCAGTAGTCTTACATAATATAGCTGTGAAAACTAGACTGGTCATGCCACAAGATGGAGCGGAACATGCAATAATCAATGTCAATGCCCTTCATAATGGAGTTCCAGTAGACAGGCAGGGAAATGCACAAGGCAGATTGATGCGTCAACAAATCATCAGGGATTTTTTCTGAACATCATCCTCATCATTGACGACTACTCCCATCTCTTTCACAGCTTCCCCCCTCTTTCAATATCTTTCCTTTCTCATTCATTATCTCATTTATTTTACTTGGGGAGATGTGTTCTGAATTTATTCATATATTACTACTTTCCAATATGATTTTTTATCCCCTTTATAGTTTTCAGTTAGTCTTTCACCAAACTCTTTATCAAATCGCTTTTTCCTTTCTTTTAATGTTATGGTTACTTCCATATTGCATTCTCTTTATTTTTTTGTTCTTTCCCTTTTTACTTGCGCCTCCATATTATTTTCTTGAGATTTCTAATAAAGTTCCCTTTCCTCTTTTTCTATCACCTTTATCTCCTCTGTCCACCATGAATTTCCTATTCTTTTTTTATCTCGCACCAGTTTCAGCCCTGAAACCTTTCTTGATATAATAATACTCTTCAATATTAAGTTGATTATGCTTCCGTTCTGTGCACTGTATTTTTTGCATGTATGAAAATGCTTTATTTATATTGTTTATTATGAAATAAAATTCTTGTTACCCTGAAGTTGTAACCTTTCATTTCTAAGAACTTACCAAAGTGACCTATTATTATGTATTCTTTGCACACACTAGCACAGCAGATAATTACAGAAAAGTGAGATGTTTTAGGAACAAAAAGTTACTAAAACAATGGTTACTAGTTCATCCTTTTTTATATATATTATATATGCTCTTACATATATCTCATGTGCAGTTTGCGTGCTCTTTTTCTGCAATGAGTCGATACATTTTTGCTTCTAAAGCTTTTTCTTTTGCCTCCTCTTTTCTGGCTTCAGCCTCCTCAAGCTTCAACTCCATGTATCGTAATTGCATGTCCATCAATTTTGCCCTCTTGTTCTGAAACTCGTCGTCCCTGCTTGTGCTGGCCTTCACTATCTCCCGGACTTCTACGTCTTCGCCCGCTTTCCACCTCCCGGCTCGACGTTGCCTGCTCGTCATCCTTACGGGGCTGGCAGGCACAATTGTTTCCCCAACTTTGTTGCCGCCCTGTTCTTCATCTGGTGTTGGTGCCAGTGGTTCGGAACTCACCAACTCACACCAGATGTCGGAGCGTGCTGGCAGTAGAGTAAAATAAATTATTAGTTGATGAAAACATCTGTTAATGAAATGCAGTGGTGTACGTGTCATCTGGCATATTTGTCTGAAAACAGATGCGTTATCAGTCAATTAAAATTTTTAATTTTCTAGAACTGCCCCCATGATTGCTGACTCAGCACCACAAATTGGCATATTAAATAATATGCTTGCTATACAGATGCTATGTTCATCAAACAAAGATTGGATCGGATTATGATTATTGGAAATGTACACCACTGTACTTGCTCAATAACCTCCATTTACGCTTACATATTTAAGTGGCAATGTTCTCAAACGATTATGGTTCTCGCCAACAGTTTTAGGAAGAAGAAATTCCCACCAAATACAGAGGAAGCACCTCAGACCCATTACTGCCACGTTCAATGGCACTGTTATTATGTTCATTTATAATAAAAACTTGTGATGCATTTAAGTGTGTGTTGAGCTTCGCGGGATATATAAACAGGCAGAACACCTGCTTACGAGGTATTTACTTATAAGCTATTCTCCTTATGAGTGTAACATCTTACCTCTCACAAGAGACCTTGAAAATCGGATGAGTCGACCATGGTGGTTCGACTTTGCTGGGAATAAATACATCTGAGTAAACACAAGTATAGTACAGCATTATTTAACTTAATTTACTCAAAACCTGTATAATCGGTCGAAGACTCATTGGAACACAGAGTTTTGATGAGATGTCTGGGGAGGACACAGCTTAGGCTGAGTGGAAATGAGTAATGAAACAAGTGTAACAACGGCAGCATCAAATAATGTGGATTCAGGATGATACCCATGTGATGAAGTTCCATTATTTCATGACAAAATAATTGTAATGTCAAGATATCCATATCTACTATTCATACGTATTTAACATTCATATTTCCTATGTATACATCATTTACCTGTTATAATGCAAATTGATTATATTGTATACTTACGCTGAGATGGCAAGGCATCATCATCATAGGGGTTGCCGATGTCATTAATGTCATCCCCGAGGAGTGTGAGCACTTGCTCACAATCTGAGGTCATGTCTGGTGGAGGCGCGCCACCACCAGTTTTGAACACCTCCCGTTTAAAGTCAGCCTTGCTTTTCTTCGCCCTAAAATAAAATAAATAGATATAGATAGATAGATAGATATAGATAGATAGATATAGATAGATATTTGTTGTACTGGTGGTGCAGTTCTTGAATAAATGATGAATATATTAAATTTAATAAAATTTTAGAACTTGGGGCCATTAATGAAAGTGTTGTTCAGAAGGGCATTGTTCACAGTGTACAGATATATTTTTCTTCACTTACTTGACTTTCAGTCGCTCCCAAACTTTCTTGAGCTGCACCTCTGACCGTTGGGGCCCCATGTTGTGGGCATAGAATTTTTCGGTAATTTTCGCCCAGGCCTCCCTCTTCTGTAGAAGTATCCTCCCGTCAGTCTTTAGGCTGAGTAGGATTGGTTCCTCAGCTATTAGGCCCAATAGCAACTCTCTTGCCGGGGGCGAAATGGGACCTGTCCTCAGGCACTGCTCCAGGGATGCCATCGTCACTAGTTAGTGCTGTAAGGAAAGCCAATGTAGAAGGTAATATTATATAAGTGTCGTATTGTCGATGAAACGTATTTGATTTTATGCCATAGCATAAACAAACAAAAATACCCTAAAAACTGGCACATGCCCATAAAGTGGCCAGTCAAGGCAGTGATAATTATAATTGGTCATGGCCAGGGCAACGTGGTCTCGTCAGTGCTCCCTCCCTACGGCTAGCCAGACTCAAAGAAATATATTTGGCTACTCACAAGGGGTAACCCTGTCAGGAAATGCACAAAAACATCATACAATGGGTCATATGATGAGTAAATCCAGTCATACGGGTGGGGCTGACGAGAGCCCAACAGGCTGTAGTCAGCTCGCCCTCAATTAGGCTAACTAGACCCAAAGCAAGCTGTTTGCCTTCCCACAAAGGTTAACCCCATCAATAAACACACAAAAAACATCATACAATGGGCGAAAATGTCCTACCTTGTAAGTAAATGCAGGGAAACTTGGAGAGGTGGTGATGACTCCTTCCCGCCAGCAGACGAAAAACAGAATGAAGATAGCGATGCGCATGTAAACAAACCTACCGACGTACCAACCCCTCCGTGATCCAGGTACTCGAAGGGGGAAGAGGCGGGAGGATTTGACGGTTCCGATCGCCATTACAGTGCTGAGTTCTCCCGTCGTGTGGAGCCGTCGGTGAAGGGGGAAGGGAGGTTTTGACAATCTAAGCGTTTGCCTCCACTCTGTCCAGAAGAGCTGTGTGACTGAAGCCCACCCACACATGAGATGCATACTCCATACGAGGGCGGACAAGGCGGAGACGTTACAGAACGCCCAGCCTCGAGGAAGCTGATTTAGTAAGAGATGAGATATGAAGTTTTCAGTTGAGATTTTGAGTTAAGGATAGACCGAGGATGTTTAGTGTTGAGGAATGTGATAGCTGGGTGTTGTCAAAGAATAGGGGATAGTTGTTTGAAAGATTGTGTCGAGTGGAAAGGTGGATAAACTGTGTTTTTGAGGCGTTGAAGGACACCAGGTTCTTCTTGCCCCAATCGGAAATAATAGTAAGGTCTGAGGCTAAGCGTTCTGCAGCCTCCAGCCTTGAGTCGTTAAGTTCCTGAAGGGTGGGTCTTCTATTAAAAGAAGTTGAGTAATGCAGAGTGGAATCATCGGCGTAGGAATGGATAGGACAGTTCGTTTTGGAAAGAAGATCATCAATGAACAACAGAAAAAGAGTGGGAGATAGGACAGAACCCTGTGGGACACCACTGTTAATAGATCGGTCAGAAAGGAAACTGGAGATAAAGGTACAGAGAGAAGGATATAAACCGTAGGAGGGTAGTTCAGAAAGCAAAGCTTTTGATATGTTCAGCGCAATAGCAAAAGTTTCACCGAAACGGCTAAGAGAGGATGACCAAGAGTCAGTTAAGAAGGCTAGGAGATCACCAGTAGAACGCCCCTTGCGGAACCCATACTGGCGATCAGATAGAAGGTCAGAAGTGGAAAGGTGCTTTTGAATCTTCCGGTTAAGGATTGATTCAAAAGCTTTAGATAGACAAAAAAGCAAAGGTATAGGACAGTAGTTTGAGGGATTGGAACGGTCACCCTTCTTAGGCACAGGCTGTATGAAGGCATACTTCCAGCAAGAAAGAAAGGTAGATGTTGACAGGCAGAGGCGAAAGAGTTTGACCAGGCAGGGTGACAGCACGGAGGCAGAGTTTTTAAGGACAATAGGAGGCACTCCATCAGGTCCATCAGCCTTCTGAGGATTGAGGCCAGAGAGGGCATAGAAAACATCATTTTGAAGAATCTTTATAACAGGCATAAAGGAGTCAGAGGGGGGATGAGTAGGAGGAATATGCCCAGAATCGTCCAGAGTGGAGTTTTTAGAAAAAGTTTGAGAGAAGACTTCAGCCTTAGAGATAGATGAGACGGCAGTGTTGCCGGCAGGACTGAGGAGTGGAGGGAAAGATGAAGAAGTGAAGTTGGAGATGATGTTTTTGGCTAGATGCCAGAAGTCACGGGAAGAGTTAGAGAAAGCAAGGTTTTGACATTTTCTATTAATGAAAGAATTTTTGGTTAGTTGGAGAATAGATTTGGCACGATTTCGGGCAGAAATGTAAAATTCATAATTAGCATTAGTTTGAAGGCTCTGGTACCTTTTGTGAGCTACCTCTCTATCATTGACAGCACGAGAACAAGCGTGATTAAACCAAGGCTTTTTAGCGTGAGGAGTAGAGAAAGAACGAGGAATGTATGCCTCCATTCCGGAGACAATCACCTCTGTGATGCGCTGAGCACACACAGAGGGGTCTCTATCCTGGAAGCAATAATCATTCCACGGGAAATCGGAAAAGTACATCCTCAGGTCGTCCTACCAAGCTGAAGCAAAATGCCAGAAGCATCGCCTCTTCGGTGGGTCCAGAGGGTGTACAGGAGCGATAGGACAGGATGCAGAAATAAGATTGTGATCGGAGGAGCCCAACGGAGAGAACAGTTTGACAGAATAAGCAGAAGGGTTTGAGGTAAGGAAGAGGTCTATAATGTCGGGCCGATCTCCAAGACGGTCGGCAATACGTGTAGGGTGCTGATCCAACTGCTCTAGGTCGTTGAGGATAGCAAAGTTGTAGGCTTGTTCACCAGGATGGTCAGTGAAAGAGGATGAAAGCCAAAGCTGGTGGTGAACATTGAAATATCCTAGGATGGAGATTTCAGCGAAGGGAGAGTGGGTCAAGATGTGCTCCACTTTAGAATTCAAATAGTCAAAAAAATTTACATAGTTGGTAGAGTTAGGTGAGAGATAAACAGCACAGATGTATTTTATAATAGAATGACAATGAAGTCTTAGCCAGATGGTGGAAAATTCTGAAGAATCAAGGTTGTGGGCACGACAGCAAGTGATGTCGTTGCTCACGTAGGCGCAACATCCAACTTTGGATTGAAATTAAGGATGGAGATAGTAGGAGGGAACAGAGTAGAGATTGCTGTCAGTAGCCTCATAAACCTGTGTTTCGGTGAGGAAGAGAAGGTGAGGTTTAGAGGAAGAGAGATGGTGTTCCACTGTATGAAAATTAGAAGGAAGACCGCGAATGTTGCAGAAAATGAGAAGAAAGAGGTTTGAGGAGTTATCAAGACACCTCTCGGGTCGGCAGCCAGAAGGGGAGTCCTGCCTGGGGGAATTTGTGGTCCCCCCCACAGGCGGGGACTCGGAGGCAAGGTGGAGGTGCGCCATTTTGAAATTTGAATTTTGGGAAAAGGTGGATATTTTGTGTGAATGTAATGTGGTGTGGATAGAGAGAGGAGATGCATTTAGAGAGCATGCTGAACTACTCGCTGGTGTTGGTGAGACAATAGGGAAACGGTTAGTGAGGACATGGGAAGGGTTTTTGGAGGGCTTCAGCTCCCTTCTCACCTCCCATATATATCTCACCGGGAGTGGCTTGCGCCCGTTCGGCAGGTGTCCTCCTACCTAATCCAGCCTGTCTCAGTTTGTCTCTCTTGTTACTCATTTATCTTCCACTGTCTGTCCTCGTCCTCCTATTGTTAACTCATACACATTGTTTACTACACACACTGACATTTATATGTCATCTACACCATACACACGCATACACACACAAACACCTTTTCTATTTATTTTGTTTGTTCTTATGACCTGTACGATTTTTATGTCAATAAAAAAGCCTGACGGATATTGACTTTCTCTATCCATGAACCAATTAGCACGTATAACACTCGCTACCGGCTACACGTGTAGGGTGCTGAACCAACTGCTTTAGGTCGTTGAGGAGGGCAAATTTGTAGGCTTGTTCACCAGGCTGGTCAGTGAAAGAGGATGAAAGACAAAGCTGGTGGTGAACATTGAAATCTCCCAAGATGGAGATTTCAGAGAAGGGAGAGTGGGTCAAGATGTGCTCCACTTTAGAGGAGGAGAGATGGTGCTCCACAGAATGAAAACTAGTATCCTACATATCATGAATATGAAATATAAGTACTTAGCTACTATACAAGAGGTCGTTGTGGTTAATGCTGTCCATATGTTTGTCAACAAATGATGGACGATGGACTGACGGAGTGGATCATCCGTGCCGAGCGGCCGCTATTTCGCTGACGTCAGTTCATTTCCCTCACCTCCTTCCTTTTCCTCCATCCCCTCCTTTCCTCCCTTATTTATTCTCTCTCTCACCTTCCTTTACTTACACCCCTCTCTCCCTATTATCACCTCCCTTACTCCTTACCTCCCTCCATCCCCTCCTTTCCTCCCTTATTTTTTCTCTCCCTCACCTTCCTTTACTTACACCCCTCTCTCCCTCTTATCACCTCTCTTACTCCTTACCTCCCTTCATCCCCTCCTTTCCTCCCTTATTCTCTCTCTCCTCCCTTTCACTCCATCCCCTTCTTTCTCTCCCTCTCCCCTCCCTTCTCTTCTCTTCCATTTTCTCTCCTCCCTTACTCTTTCTCTCCCTCTCCTTTCTTTTCCTCCTCTCCTCCCTTCCCAGTTCCCACCTCCCTCCTCCCTTACATTCTCTCCCTCTCCTCCCTTACTCTTTCTCAGTCACGTTGTTTTGTTTTGAGGTGAGCCGAGTACCGCCACCGTCCCACTTTGACCCGCTCTATTGTTATATATCTCCATTATTTCTATCTCCCTTCCTTCTGTTTCCTTTATTCCTTCTTTCCTCTTCTTTATTCTTCTGCAATTCTCTCCTTTCTCCTTCTTTTTCTTTTATCTTCTTCCTCTCTTCTCCTTTATCACACTTCTCATGTTACTGTTATTGTAATTATTATAATTATTATTATTATTATTATTATTATTATTATTATTATTATTATTATTATCATCATTAGTATCTCTCTCTCTCATATAGAAGAAGAAGAAAACTATTAAAACAAGAAGAAGAAAAAAACAACCTATAGCTGTGGAAAATTATTATAATTGGTTTCATGCACTAAATTAATGTTCCTTCCTTTACTGTTTTCTGTTATCATATTACGAGTCTTATCATTTCCTCCACTGCATGAATATTGCACACATGTTTCTTGTATTAACTGAAAATCACACAGTATGCGCTAACCACTCTTGCAGGAAGGCTGTTACAGTTGCGGACGACTCAATTCGAGGAAGGAGGGAGGGAGGGAGGGGGCGGGAGAGCAATTTATTAACTTTTTTATTCTTTGTTCCATATCTCATAATAGAAGGGTGTCGATCCAGTGCAGATGTAGCTAACAGATGTGGAGTAAAGGACCTGCATGGAAACAGTGCTCAGAAGGGAAAGACTCCGATGGTTTGGACATGTAAAGAGAGCAGGGGAGGATACAGTGCTGGGAGTTGTGGAGAGAATGGTAAGATAGGGTGTCCGGTGCAGATGTAGCTTACAGATGTGAAGTAGAGGACCTGGAAACAGTTTCTTTTTTCCTTTTTTACATGTGACCCAAAGCGCCGGTAGGCTTTTTTTTATTAGGGGCCTGATGGTGGGCCCGAGCCCGTTATGGCGCAGATAATTGTTTATAGTGGCGCAATTATTATTGGCTCATGCTGCCCCCCGGAGATCATTCTTGATTTCACTTGCATAGCTTCTTCTAGAGTCCGGGTTGGTGGATAGTCTTCAGGACAGCATGTGGGTAGTCATAGGCCCCTCGGCGGTGACTGAAGAATCCCAGGTGGTTAGCGGCGGATTCGAACCCTCATCATCATCAACCCTGCGAATGCGGGGCCGGCACGCTAACCACTCCGCCACCACCTCAGAAACATGGAAACATGGAAATGCAGGCAACATAAAGCCTATTGGCTCATTACGAGGTTGCCGGCTTTGGTGATTTAATCTGCTCGACAGCCACTTGGGGCCTGGGGAGCAGATGAAAGCACCTCGATATTGAGGAGCAGATGAAAGCACCTCAATATTCAGTTTACTCCCGACGCAGCGAAGTGACGGTCGATTCTATATTTGAAGGAGTTGATAGTATTCGCATTTACTACTTCTGAAGGAAGATTGTTCCAGTGACGGATGACTCGGTTTGAAAAGAAACTCCTTCCGATGGGAAAGACTCCGATGGTTTGGACATGTGAAGAGAGCAGGGGAGGATACAGTGCTGGGAGGTTTGGAGAGATTGGCAAGACAGGGTGCGAAGTGCAGATGTAACTAACAGATGTGGGGTAGAGGACCTGGAAACAGTGCTCAGAAGGGAAATAATCCGATGGTTTGGACATGTGAAGGGAGCAGGGGAGGATACAGTGCTGGGAGTTGTGGAGAGATTAGCAAGACAGGGTATCTAGTGCAGCTAGATGTGGCTAACAGATGTGGAGTAGAGAACCTGGAAACAGTGTTCCGAAGGGAGACCCCTATAGTTCGGACATGTGAAAAGCAGGGGAGGATACAGTGCTGGGAGTTTTGGAGAGATTTAAAGTAAAAGGAAGGAGACCAGTTGGTAGACCTAGGAAAACGTGGAGAAGGTGTATACAGGAAGACTTGGCAGTGATGGGATTGGATGAGCATCAGGCAGAAGACAGAGCAGAATAGAGGAGACCCATAAAGCGTCCAACCGCTCAGGAAGAGTGAAAACGGACGTTAAACGAAATTATGATGATGATGATGATATCTCATAATAGAAGAAGAAAAGAACAGAACTAAGAACATTAAGTGACCTTGGATACGTTCAGTTCACTCCCGACGCAGTAAAGTTACTGTCAGTGGAAATGGAGTTGATCGTTTCCGCACTGACTACTTCTGCGGGGAGGCTGTTCCAGTGGTGGACGACTCTGTTCGAGGAAGGAAGTATGGAGAAGGGAGGGATGGGAGCGATTTTTTTTATTATTTTCGTTAATCTTTGTTCTCTCGTTCCATCTCATCCTTCCACATGCTCACTGCCACATATACTTCACTACTCTGTTACTTAACTTAAATTGCTGATCATTTCACTTGACTTTCAGATTAAATAAGTTAACTTCCTCTGCATTGCGCCACGTAGGGCTACAGCAGACGCTTTTAAAATTAGGAACAGCAGACGCTTTTAAAATTAGGAACAGTAGACGCATTATAAATTAGGAACAGCAGACGCATTATACATTAGGAACAGCAGACGCATTTAAAATTAGGATGAGTAATCACTTAAATTAACTTGAGAAACAAACAAAGATTAACATGATTCTGAGGGGAAGTAGGCACCCGTTTATTATATATATACACATGTCTGTGCATCATCAAGACCCAAAGACCCAGACCAAGCATTCCTAAACGTATACTATAGTCGCAGCACACGAGTCTGAGGTCTTCGTTATCGTGTTCTGGCAACTTGCCATTACACATGCACACACACATACAGCTACATAATCAGCGACCTTATTTTTTTTTTTACAACAGAGGAGTGGCCGAAAGATAGAGAAGAGCTGTGTGGGTGGAGCCCCCCACACGTGCGATGCATACTCCATACGAGGGCGGACAAGGCCCTTGTATATGGATATCAGTGGTGCGGGGCAGAAGAACTGGAGGAGACGATACAGAACGCCCAACCTCGAGGAAGCTGATTTAGTGAGAGAAGAGATGAGAAGTTTCCAGTTAAGATTTTGAGTTAAGGATAGACCGAGGATATTTAGTTCTGAAGAATTATAAGGTGACAGCTGAGTGTAGTTGAAGAATAGGGGATAGGTGTTTGGAAGATTGTGTCGAGTTGAAAGGTGGATAAATTGGGTTTTTGAGGCATTGAAGGACACAAAAACCCAAAGTTTCCTTTTATCCCAATCGGAGATGATAGCAAGGTCTGAGGTTAAGGATTCTGCAGCCTCAGTCTTATAAACTAAAACAGATTTTTACGACAATTTCAATAATATGATTAATACTGACAAATGTGCCCTGTGCGTAGACTATCATATAACATCGTAGACGCCATGACGCCAGGTTGCCAGAGGACGATAATTCACCTCAGTCTCGGGTGCCGCGACGAAAGCCAAGGCTGTTACACAGAGACGGCCTTGGCACAGCACCACTGTAACTCCTCCTCTTCATCTCTCTCCTTTCCCTTCCCTCCTCTTCCTCCTCACTCAGGCTTAGTGATGCGGAAGACGAAGACGAGACCCTCCTTGTCACAGAAATAGTTTGGGACGATGCGCCGCTCCACCTGAAGGAATTATGACCATCATTTCAAATACGTGACCTTCTCCCCCTGGCCAGCTCCTGACCATCTCCTTATACCAGAGTGTCGTGACAGGCGCCCATACAGTGAACAGCCCCGCCAGACAGAAACCTCGATTAGAGTAAATGTTTTCTTGTACCAATGTTGCCAGATAGTTGTATTCAGCCTCTTATATTTACCAACTTCCGACCCCAAAACTGTCTCCTGGGGCTCAATAACTAGATTCATTTATATCTATCGTTAAAATAGTGAATTCCTGATGTTTCTTGGCAATAGTTAGGTGTCAAAAAACGGTAAATACTATGCTCTGAGTACGATAATCTGGCAACGGTGCTCCTACCTTCTTCCACTTCCGTCCGCCTCCAGCTGGTCCATGTAAGGCTCCAGCTTGTCCTTGTAGGAAGGCACGGTCTGTAGGAACTCATAGCGCATCACGATGATCACGAAGCCTCCTGGAGTGCCGGAGAGGAGGAAATCAGTTAATCATTGGGGCATACGCTAGGGGGCGCGTCGTCTAGCCCACCATAGGGAGACCGCCTCAACGTTTACTCCAGGCAAATCTGAAGTCTCTATGTAGGCTCTTTCCCATCCTAAACGGCGCCTAAGTTCGCCTGTATGAAAAGCCTCTCGTAAAGTTGCTGGGATTAACATGAACTGTTTTATGATCCTATAGTAGGAGTAGGTAGGAAGACACCTACCGAACGGGTGTGACCTACTCCCGGTGAGGATATATGGGAAGCGAGGAGGGTGCTGAAGCCCTTCAAAGACCCTTCCCATGTCCTCACTAACCGTTTCTTTGTTGTCTCATCAACACCAGAGAGCAGTTCAGAATGCTCTCGAAAGACAGGGCCTCTCTCTTTTTACACACCACGACATTCACACAACCAACCAACCTTTGCCCAAAATTCAAAATTCAAAATGGCGAAAATAACAATTGCCTCGGAGTCCCCGCCTGGGGGGGGACCATAAATTCCCCTTCTGGCTGCCGACTTGAGAGGTGTCCTGATAACTCCTCGAACCTCCTCCTTGTCAATTTCTGCAACATTCGCGGTCTTCGTTCTAATTTTCATTCTGTGGAACACCATCTCCCTTCCTCTAAACCTCACCTTCTCTTCCTCACCGAAGCACAGGTTTCTGAGGCTACTGACAGCAACCTCTACTCTGTTCCCTCCTACTATCTCTATCGTAAATTTCAATCCAAAGCTGGATGTTGCGCCTACGTGCGCAACGACAATCACTTGCCCTCGTGCCCACGACCTTGACTCTTCTGAATTTTCCACCATCTGGCTAAAACTTCATTGTCATTCTATTACTAAATACATCTGTGCTGTTTATCTCTCACCTAACTCTACTAACTATGTAAAATTCTTTGACTCTTTGAACTCTAAAGTGGAGCACATCTTGACCCACTCTCCCTTCGCTGAAATCTCCATCACGGGAGATTTGAATGTTCACCACCAGCTTTGGCTTTCAGCCTCTTTCACAGACCAGCCTGGTGAACAAGCCTACAACTTTGCTCTCCTCAACGACCTAGAGCAGTTGGTTCAGCACCCTACACGTATTCCCGACCGCTTTGGAGACAGGCCCAACATTCTAGACGTCTTCCTTACCTCTAATCCTTTTGCTTACTCTGTCAAACTGTTCTCTCCGTTGGGTTCCTCCGACCATAACCTTATTTCTGTTTCCTGTCCTATCGCTCCTGTACATCCTCTGGACCCACCGAAGAGGCGATGCTTCTGGCATTTTGCTTCAGCTCGGTGGGACGACCTTGTTATAGTAATTGTAGTATATCAATGGAAAAAAAACCCCACGAAAGTTAGATTACGCCACATTGTAGGAATGTCAGCTGTCAGTGTTTACCATCTCAGTTTGTATACAAAGCATTTCATCAAGCTTAGAGGTCATCTTGACATACGTGACCAATTGTAACTTCATTATTTTACACTCTGTAACTCGTCACTCCTTCGGGAGAGCTCGCACGACACACACCTAGCGTCTCGTCTCTCTCACCCACGCTACGCTGTATCTTAGGTTAAGAATATATTTCTTCTAAGACAGCAAGAGTTTCCCTTCACGCCCGCAAGTCCCCGCAACCAAGCGTTCACCGGTGGCAGACGGTGTCCCAACGCGCCCGAGCCCTTCTCTACCTAGTTCTCCTACAAGAGCTCCAAGCCACAAGAACTCACCAACAAATCCGGGGACAGGCGTAGAAGGAAGGAAGGAGTCAAAATCCCTGCTACAGGCCAACTACAGCCCTACGCACTTCTACAAGCTCTCTACAGGCCAACAACCAGCCACTCCCAGCTCACTCCAAGCCCTCCATGGTACGCAGAAGGAGGCACTCCCCGCAGAGCCCACAAGCTCTAAGCAACACAGCGGCAACGCCGCCGCTGCCGGGAGCATCGGCCCAAACCTCATCCGGCAAACAGTCAACCAGGGCAAACGCGGACATCTCCCGGTGACTGCAAGCTCCCACAACTCTCAAAATAACAAGAGCATCGCAGCCGTCCTACGTCTGGCAGCAGTGTTCCGGCGCCCGCCCTGCCACACACCTGCCCGACTACATCGTCAGCAGTTTCCAGCAGCCATTACGGGGGTCAGTCTCCACGCCATCAGTCAACCTTCTACGCGCTCCTGCCGCGGCCAAGGTCTTCCAACGCGACTCCAAAGGCTCCAGGTACCCCATGAGCGACGACATCCTCCGTCACCAGCTCTACGTCAGCTGAATATTCTCGGTATTGTACCTGTTCCAAATATTTTCACAAGTGCAAACTCAGCAAAATTGCATCAGAGGCACGACTCTTTTATTTATGTGTATCTAACACTGTTAATCATTCGTAATCGTGAGAGTAACGATCATTCGCATACGGTATTGATCCTTCTTTTTGTCTGTTAGCGGTAAAACTGTGATTTCTCTACTGTAATTCAAACTTCCTCAGTGTGTCCTTGCTCCGTTTTATCTTCGCTGTTCGGGAGAAACCCGCACTTTAAGGGCATGCTTACTTATTTCTCCTAACCAAATAACGGCTGCGTTATTGGGTCATTATTTCATATAACCATAACATTATAACATTACATTATAACCTGACATTATAACCTTAACTTTCTATTACGTCTAACGGCCACCTTGCTTACCATCCCTTCTTGTTTTTAGGGGTACGGCGCAAACTTTTAACTCAGACGCGTTACGTTAATATTTACAGCAATTAAAATATGCTCATATATTGTAACTGATTTAAGCCATAATATGAACAAAGACACTCTCGGTAAACTCGGTGACACCTTTAAACAGTTAACGAGTCCCTCAGGTAAGGAGGAAGTGGAACACGATTCAGGCACCAATGATCTTAATGTTGTAAATTTACGTTCAGGTATTCAGTATTCCTCAATTCCAAACAGGGACCCTTCATCTCAGGGTTCTTCGGGATACTTAACCCCCACTCAACCGGTCACAATGCCTTTCAATCCACCTCCCCCCCCACCCCCTTCCACCGATTCGGGTCATTCCAACTCACGCCAGTTTTCGACAGTTCTCTGGCAGCGAGTCAGATTATTCGGCGACAGTTCCTAGATCTATGTGAGTCTTCCATCGTAAATTCCTCCATTACGGAAGATCATGATAAAATTGCATTCATTCGGTCCGGGTTACTACCAGGCTCTCGGGCACTAAATTTGATGCAGTCCTCAGCGTTTGCTTCGGTGGACATTGGAGTAAACTATGAGATTTTTATAAGGAATTTCATAAAAATTTTCGGAGGCGGGAGTAAACCAAGCTTCGTTAGACAGATCGCACACACGGTTGAGCCCCTCCAAAAAAAAAACCTCAACAAAGCCGATTTGGGACGCCATGACTGAGGCAAATCAGCTGGCGGTTGATTGTGTCAAAAGTCTAGAAGACGCGCAATGGCTCTCAGGGGGCAGTATGCAAAAACACCAGGTGAAGACAGTCTTCGAGTTGCTTTTTTACTTATTTCATATTTCAGAGAAGAACCGCCGTTCTGCCCTTCCCTTGACCTTCAAACCGGGCGGGAATTTGGTTGACTTCGTCTCAGAGTTAGAAGTCAAGGTTCAAGAACACACTCACCATCAACCCCTCGCAACTGCCGCAGCATTGCAGGCACAAAGTAAGGCATCTCTCACCTGTAGTTTTTGCAAACAATCAGGACATTCCGAGAATTCTTGCTTCGCGAAACGTAGGGACTCAAGACAGGGATCTGATAGGAGATCAGGAGGTTACAGGGGTGGCCATCACTCATCACACAGGAACCCTAGGCCAAACCATCAGCGGAAGGCTGCCTTTTGCCAAGTCTACGGGAATTGTTTTCATGATTCAGACAGTTGTTATGCAATACAAAAGGCCGAGGAGGAACAGAAGAACAAGTCCTCGGCGGACAGTAAACCACACTCCTCCTCTTCTCAGAATAAAAAGGCATGACTTTGTGACAGCCCCAAGGCGTACATCCAAGTACCCCATAAGGACGATACTAATTGGGAGCAACTTGACTCAGTCACTGCCGCCTTGGGACGGACAAGCATAATTGCCCTCCCTTGCAAGGTGGGCAAAATTTCACTCACCTTAACGGTAGACACAGGTGCAACAGTCAATGTAATCTCAGACTCCGCTTACAGGTCACTGACACGACAGGCGAGAGGGTGAAATTGGCCGATCAAAGAGATCGACCTGTATGTGGTATGCGTGACAGGCACCACTTTGGGAATCCTTGGGCGAGTACCACTAACAGTCAGCTTACATGAAAAGGTATGTTCCTTTCGAGATTTATTTTATGTATCTAGCAGGTTTGCTTTACCTGTGGATGGGATCTTAGGATTAAACGCCATGAAAGACCTGCACATAACCATAAACCCTGAAAGCAACGCGATCGTGTATCAAGGACGACGCATACAGGGACGGTAAATCCATCGCCTATATCACCTGTAATCCCGCCCTCAGAGGGGGAAAATGACCAACCCACCACAGACTCAGGGTCTGCCACCGCCCAAGTGACACCTCTTACGGTCAAACCACACGAAAACATTACAGACTTGTGGCGGACAGTAACGGCACTCGTAGAAGGTCCTCAAGTAGTTCCGGATCGTGCTGCAAAACTTGTTAAAATCCGGTTACCTAACGCTCCTGCAACGGGCAGTGATGTGTGTATCGACGGAGCACCACACACCGGGTGACGGTGGCGGTAACTCTCGCGATAGTCAAAGAGGGAGGTATTGCAGAGGCATTGGTAATAAATACGTCAGGATCCCCTGTATCCTCAAAACACGGGGTAAGATTATGCCAGTGTTTAGTGTATGGGAAAAATGTAGCCCCGGAACCAGCTGCATACCCTTCAGCCCAAGTCTCAGGCATAACCTCGGCGTGTCAGGCTTCTCCCGAACAAGACACAGCTAATTTAGAGGCATCCCTAAAAGTTGCACACAATTCCGAAATTAAGCCAACCTTAGTCCAGCTGCTGGAACATTATAGGGGGCTCTTGCTCTACCAGGCGAGCCGCTAGGAGTTACGCAGTGTGCTGAACACAATCACATTAAGTTAAAACCCAATACCAATCCTGTATATAAGCTCCCCCACAGTCAGAGGGAAGTAGTGCAGCAACTTATATCTGATATGTTAGAACAAGGTGTCATCAAAGAATCGAACTCCCCGTGGAATTCACCCTTGTTTCTAGTTCCAAAGAAAGACGGTTCTTATCGTCCTGTGATTGATTTCCGGCGTGTGAACAACGCAACCGTGGATGATCATTTTCCGTTTCCCGTTCTTAGAGATCTTCTGATGTGTCTCGGTAGAGGAAATAAAGTCTTTACGAGTCTAGATCTGGTCAGTGGCTACTGGCAACTGCCTATGGCCCCCGAGTCCCGTGAAATAACGACTTTCAGCACGCCTCATGGCCACTATGAGTGGACGAGGATGCCGTTCGGGCTCAAAGGAGCTCCCTTGACCTTCCAAAGGACAATGAACAGTATTTTTGGTGACTTGCTGGGCAACTGTCTATGTGTATTTAGACGACATCATCATAGCAAGTAAAGACGTGCATGCACACATGGCAACACTAAAAGCAGTCCTACACAGACTTCAAGAGGTCGGATTAAAGCTCAAACTCACCAAATGTGAATTCTTAAAGCCTCGGATCAAGTTCTTGGGGCATGTCGTGGACGAATTCGGCATCCACACAGTGGACGACAAAATAAAGGCTATTGCCGAGTTCCCTCAGCCAACGTCTGCGGACAAGGTTTTGTTGGTAAGAGAACCGGGTAGGACACGAAGTAACGGATTTAAACTGGATAAATTCAGATTCAACAGGGACATAGGCAAAATTTGGTTTACAAACAGGGTGGTGGATGAGTGGAATATGCTTAGCAGTCATGTGGTGAGTGCCAATACAATTGTCACATTCAAAAATAGATTAGATAAATTCATGGACAGCGATATTAGGTGGGCTTAGATACACGGGAGCTTAGGTTCAGAGGAGCTGCCTCGTACAGCCCTACCTGCCTCTTGCAGACTCCTATGCTCTTATGTTCTTATGTTCTTAATACAAGGCTCGGTCGCGTAGGACTAGAGCTCCCCTGAGGAGAGACAAGGAGAGGTATGCCAGGAGTCTCGCTGAGGAAATCGAGGGCCATTTAAATGCGAATGACCCCAGACCTGCTTATCGAGCCGTGAAGAAGCTCCGCTCCAAGTCTCCCTTTAAGGTGAGCGCTATCCGAACAGCTGACGGCTGCCTCGTGTCTAACATGAATGGGCAGAGGGCACGTTGGGCTGATAACTTTGAGCAGCTGTACATGGTGGACTCTCCACGTCGGCAGCTTCCAGTTGCTGGGTTGCAAGTGGTGGATGCTGACCCACTCATTGACGAAAGTTCATCCTCTCTGGTTGAGGTCAGAGAGGCTGTGGCTAAGTTGAGGGGTGGGATGGCACTTGGCGCCTGTAACATCAGTGCGGAGCTGCCCAAAGCTGGAGGTGAGGCCATGATCCGCGGGTTGCCTGCGGTCTTGACTGCCGTATAGCAGTCCGGTACCATTCCTCCTGACTGGAAGAGGGGGTTGGTCGTCCCTATCTGGAAGTGGAAAGAGGACCGCCAGGACTGCAACAACTACCGTGTATTACACTACTCCGTGTACCAGGCAAAGTGCTTGTCTATCTCTTGCTGATGCGAATTCGCAGCCAGCTGCTGAAGCCGCAGAGACCTGAACACTCTGGGTTTCTGACTGGTAATTTGACAACTGACTGTTTCCTAGCTTTTCGCATACTGGTGGAGCGCCGACGTGAGTTTTGACCGGGCATGCTTGCCGCCTATGTTGATCTCAAAAAGGCGTTTGATTCAGTGCACCGTGAGGCACTGGGATATCCTGCGACTCCGTGGGGTTCCTGCAATGGCTATTGGTTTGCTGACTGGTCTGTACTCTGAGACTGAGTGTTGTGAAGTGTGTGGGGGGCGTGTCCGGCTTCTTTCCCGTGAATGGGGGAGTGAGGCAGGGCTGTGGCCTTGCCCCATTGCTTTTCAACACTTGTATGGAGTCATTGTGGGCAATGCCAGGGTCACTGACCTTGTTTTAGCTGATGATGCAGTGATCCGGGCGGAGTGGCTGGAGGTTTTGGTGATGGCTCTCGAGGCACTGCACGAGGAGGGGAAGCCCTTGGGACTCCAGGTCTTCTGGACCAAGACCAAGGTGCAGGTGTTTGGAGGCTTGCTGGATGACACAGTATAGTCTGTACATGCGTGTGGCGAGGACGTTGAGATCTCAGAAAGTTCCACATATCTTGGTAGCGTAGTACATAACAACGGTGAGTCTGGCCAGGAAGTCTTACGGCGGATTGGTCTGGCCCACGGTGTTATGGACTCGGTCAACACGAGTATATGGCGTTGTCGATACCTGTGCAGAAGGACAAAGATCCGGATCTTCAAGTCCCTTGTGCTTCCTGTCTTACTCTATGGTTGTGAGACATAGACACTAAATGGGGGCTTGGAGAGGCGGATTGATGCCTTTGGTAATAAGTGTCTACGCAGAATCATGGGTTATCGCTGGAATGATTTTGTGTCAAACCGGCGACTACCCCGTGAGACTGATTCGACATGTATTACCTGCATAGTCCGTCAACGCCAACTCCGGCTATACGGGCACGTGACACGTTATCCGGAGGCTGATCCTGCTCATCGGGTTGTCTCTGTAAGAGACAATCCTGAGTGGAGGAGGCCAAGGGGACGCCCACGGAATTCGTGGGTTGAGCAAGTCATTAGATCCTGCCGGAAGGTATTCGGGTTGGGAAGGGGGCCTGCATGGAGACTCCCCCGGAGTGAACCCCAGGGCTTGGCATCGTAGGTGGGCGAGGCAACGCGCCCCCCGGCGTATGCCCCCATTGATTGATTGATTGATCTATCTGCCTCTCCCTTCAATGTACTCTTGGAACAAAACCATCTGTCATTAACCTACACTCCCATTGCAGTCTTTCCTCACCTTCGTCATCCCTCCTATTAAATTTCTTCTTCCTAACAACCCTCACCTCATCTCACAATATTACTATACCCCAACTTTCTCTCTCATTCTAGTCCTCCTTTTCCTCTTCTGTTAGACGCAGCCTTGACCTAATTTCACAAGCAGGTTAAGGTTAAGAACAAGCACTCCTCATGTTAACGTGTCTCTTCCCCCCTTGGACGCTGCCCCGCACTCACCCCACGGCCTCCCTTCCATGGGTGCGCAGGGCGCGGTGGTGGCGCACAACCAGACCTAGGGCGTGATCGTGAGCAGACAGAGCCTCGTTCTGCAGCACCTGAGGCGGGAACACGCGGGGAACTACACGTGCGGGGCCACCAACCACGAGGGGCACAACACAAGCAATGCCGTCATAGTACCCATCAAACGTTCTGCTCTCTCTCTCTCTCTCTCTCTCTCTCTCTCTCTCTCTCTCTCTCTCTCTCTCTCTCTAAGTTCACGTAGCTCTCATAAAGAAACATAAGTGCACAATTTTCTTCTCCGTCTTCCATCTCGACAGTATCGGCGTCACTGGGGGCCGCTTTCACAGTCATTTTGTTTGTTTTGATCGTTACCAATGGCTGTTATCGCCGCTATAGTATTCCCACGTAAAACTGTCCGATGGCGTAGTGGCGGCTGCGGGGTTAGCCTAGCACCGCACCTTACCACACATTCTCAACAGCTCTCCCTTCCTCTGCAGCCGCCACTACCCCATAGGCCACTTTCACGTGGAAAATTATAGCGTCGATCGCCGCCATTGGTAACGATCAAAACAAACAGTGACTGTGAAAGCGGCCCTGAGTGTCGGGGCTTATTTCCTATCATGGTATTCCAGGGCAGAAGACAGACGGACAGACAGACGGACACGGCGCCTGTTGAGTAGCTCTCGTGTCAGTGGCTGCAGTGCTATAATATACCTCTTCATTTTTCATTTAAACGTCAAAACGAGACCATTTGAATTTACATCTAACGTAACAAACCTTTTCGTCAAATTTGTCTATAGTGAGACTCTTTCAATCCGCAATCTCCTCAAAAGAAAATGGAAGAAATGTTTAACTCAAACACGGCGACATATTACGGTGCTTCTATTACTATTCCTAAAACTTTTGATTTTCTTATTATCACCAAGATGATGATTACTGTACTTGTAATTTATTACTATACTCGGTCATCAATACCTATTTCTGTTAACTTCGTATATGATTCCAGTAATCGCTGTTAATTTTGTTTAAAGAATATGTATCTTTTACAATCGTATTGTGATTACAAAACACTATAATTGAATTTAACTAATTATTGTTAAAAGTAAACAACGATTAAATAAATGTTAAAGAAAACAATGAAAAAATATATCGTCTGCAACACATAAGAATATAAACAAGAACATAATAACGTAGCAGTCTTCAAGAGGCCGTTAGTGCGGTACAATGCAGCCCATGTGAACCTGTGGATCTAACCCCACCTAATCTCACTGTCTTTGAATTTATCTAATCTATTTATGAATATGACAATTGTATTGGCACTCACCACATGACTGCTCAGCCTGTTCCACTCATCTACCACTGTTAGTAAACCAATTTTGCCTACGTCCCTGTTGAATCAGAATTAATCCAGTTTAAACCCATTACTACGTGTCCTACCCAGTTCTCTTACCATCAAAACCTTATTTATATCTCCCTTATTAAAGCCCTTCATCCATTTATAAACCTCTATCAAGCCACCTCACACCCTTCGCCTTTCTAAACAATGCAAGTTTAACTGTTTAAGTCTTTCCTCGTTTTGCAACATGATGTGTCCTAATCTACTACATCTAATACAGTAGAAAAGTTGCATTCCGATAAGATCACAAGAAAATATAAACTTTGTACTTGTAAGTCATTAATATTACTATATCATTACTAATAACCCAAGTCTGATGAAACTTTTTTTTTTTTTTTTCATATCTAATGTCAAAAGACAACTCGAACCAACTGCTTCTCCTTCTTGTCTTTGATTCAATAATGTGGACTTGCGAGCATACGTGTGGGCCAAGGAATCCTGCAAGCATCTGGTGGATAAGTCAAGACAAACATCCCCATAGACGAAAAAGTAAAACTACACGACAAACTTCCCCATAGACGAACATAAAGTAAAACTACAACAGACGGAAGGAAAGACTGATGGTATAATGTACAGTCGCGATATGAAGTGATGTCGCCGTGTACGGCCATTTTCGATCACCCAAGTATCGTTATATATTTTCAAGAGTACCATTATTTTCCTGCATCTTCATCATAACTTAACTAAATATATTTTAGAGCGCCAGAAAAAAAAAATAGAAAATAAATATTCAAATGATGTCTTACGAAGACTTGTCGAAATATTTTTGACACAAAAGTGTTTTCGTTCACCAAGGAAAGAGTCAAATGAAGTCCAATTATCGACATATTACTCAAACAGAAAGTAAAAATTATCTTTTCATGAAGTCGACAACACTTTTCAAATCTAACATATGCGCAATAATATAGGACATGCATAATTAGTCGATATCCGAAAACTAGGATGACGTAATTGATTTAATTTATACTCTCGTATGATGATGACGTCATCGCCCGCGCACTTTCATACCTATTATTCAGCCCCTGACTCATTCTTTTGCGCTTTCGTGGTCAACAACATAACGATAACAAAAGCTGTTAAGTGGACTTCTAATGCATGATAGCGATAAAGGGAAGATGCCTGGCAGCAGTGTTGCAAGTTGCAGAGTAGGAAAAATCAAAATGTTATCCACGTGATCTTCTAAAATGTACCAATTGGAACCAAAATGTATCAAATTTATCATCTATCTATTAAATAAAATTACTTATTGCGTTTACGTCACTGTATGAATTATTTTCTTTTAATTGCGGCTAGAAAAACTGACATTAATGGAATCATCATAGCCAAATCTGAGTCTGAGAGTTAGAGTTGAGAGAGAGAAAATTTCTGCTGATCTCTCTACACACTATGACTCTCCATATAGGTTGATGGAATACCTTCATATCTTCGTTACTATCTTCAAGCATCTATCTATCTTTATCTATCTATCTATCTATCTATCTATCTATCTATCTATCTATCTATCTATCTATCTATCTATATATATATATATATATATATATATATATATATATATATATATATATATATATATATATATATATATATATATATATTGTGATAATAAATGTATTAATAACTGCAGAGACAATTCATGGAATGACCTAGAATATATATATATATATATATATATATATATATATATATATATATATATATATATATATATTTTTTACGTCGCGGCCTCATTGCGCCGGTAGGCTTCTGTTCCTTTGTGGATCCTGATGGTCGGTCAGAGCGTTCTTTCCGGTGGGTCCTGATGGTCGGCCCAGCCTGTTCTGGCGCAGGCAGGTGCGTTTTATAGTGGCGCCATCTTGCATTGGCTCATGCTGCCACCCGGAGCTCATCTTTAATCCTAGAATCTAGAGTCCCGGGTTGATAGGTGGTCTATGGATAGCATGTGGGTAGTTTTAATACCACTCGGCGGCGGCTGAAAATACCAGCTTGCGGGCATCGGTC
Organism: Eriocheir sinensis; assembly: GCF_024679095.1. Lineage (NCBI taxonomy): Eukaryota > Metazoa > Arthropoda > Malacostraca > Decapoda > Varunidae > Eriocheir > Eriocheir sinensis. The sequence goes on along the minus strand of NC_066531.1, from coordinate 12,169,669 downwards.
GGGGATTGAACTGCCTCCTCCTGGACGCAGGGGCCGTCTTGCTATCCTTCCAGCCACCGTATATATATATATATATATATATATATATATATATATATATATATATATATATATATATATATATATATATTCTGGTCATTCCATGAATTGTCTTCTGCAGTTATATACATAACAATAATTAATATATATATATATATATATATATATATATATATATATATATATATATATATATATATATATATATATATATATATATATATATATATATATATATCGCCTAAATCTGAACAACGTATAACAACTGTTTTGCAAAGATAAGCACACGACGAGAGCTAAATCATTTCAAGGTTGCTTCAGTACTTCAGCACTGAAGACAACACATGATATCCTGCAGTTGCATTTTTAAAGCAAATGAATGTATAATTGTAATTCAGGTACTACTATGTTTTTTTACCGTGTTTTACATCACAACGTTTTATAGATTATCATTAAAGGAACATTATAACATAAACAATAAATACACATCGCTTCCGTTACCTTCAAGTGCTCCTGCACGAAACATTTTGAGAGCGGCGACATCAGTTCATATCGCGACTGTATATCGTTCACTCTCTCCCTGCGGATTACGTGTGCCAATTTAGCATCACTAACCCCTAAGTGTAAATACACGAAGTCAAGTCATACGCAGGTTTATGGGAGGAGACACGGCCGAGGCGTGGTTTATGCGCGACACTGCTTGGAGCCAAACTAGAGAACGTAGAAACAGGGATTTAGAGAAAACGAGGAAAGGGGGACTAATTTAAATCAATCACTTCATCATGCCCTCTTTCACATCCAACACCGCCGTTTGTAGTCAATGAAATTACAGTCACGCAATACCACAATAAAAAGAAATTTTTTCGTAATTGGGTTGCCTGAACGCGCTGTGAAAGAAGACAAGAATGCACATCCAAAGTGAACATACGGCCCCAACTTTAGTCACCCCTGAACTGGCGGGTATTTTTTTAGTCCAAGTGACGTCATTCGTTGCTCCGCCCCAAAACCGCCTCCTGCGCGTACCGGTCCCAGTTTTGAAGCAAGGTGACGGACTTGGTATATATAGACTTAGACTAACCCCAATACTAATGAAGCGTGCTCGATAAACGGGAATAAATGGCGGCGTAACTCTGGCTCGCCGCTCATATTGATCCTCGCGGCTGTAAATCTGGACGTGAACACAACCCGCTTAACTGAATTAATGAATGATGACGTATCGTTCAACCCCAAACCTAAAGCCACACACCCCTTTTTTTTTATTTATCACGAAACATTAGAAAAAAACCCGACTACCCCTTTCCTCTGATAACCACGTGTAAGGCTGCACATGGTAATAAGTAAAAATGGAATACAACACAACACAACTTATGGGTGATGACTTAATAAAAAAGCTCTTAACTGCAATGGAGAGAGAGAGGCAGTGGGAGACGGTGTCAGAATGGATAGCATGACGGCGCCGCGGCCGAGTGGCTTAAAACTACCACATGCTGTCCAGAAGACCACCTATCAACCCAGACTCTAGATTCTAGGATTAAAGATGAGCTCAGGAGGGCAGCATGAGCCAACACAAGATGGCGCCACTATAAACACTCGCCTGCGCCAGAATGGGCTGGACCGACCATCAGGCCCCACCGAGAAGAAGCCTACCGGCGCAATAGGCCAAGACGTAAAAAAAAAAAAATAAATAAATAAATCCCCCCTCCCGCGACCTCGCCGCACACGACTTTCTACTCAAGCTCATCCCTTTACTGTCCAAATCCTTTATGCACCAGTTAAGCAGCATCTTCACTCTTTCATCCCTCGCGCTGGTAAACTCTGGAAGAATCTTCCTTCATCTGTATTTCCTCCTGAGTAAAACTTGAACTCTTTCAAGAGGGGGTTATCAGGACACCTCTCCTCCCTAAATTGACCTATCTTTCGGCCACTCCTTTAACGCTTTTTAGGAGCAGTGAGTTTCGGGCTTTTTTTTTTTTACATTTGTTATCTTTTTGTATGCCCTTTGAACTGACTCCTCTGCTGTAAAAAAAAAAAAAAAAAAAAATGCTGTCTGGATCTTCAATCAACCTTAACTTCAGCAACTTCGGTCAAGAGCACCGGGAGGCAGCATGGGCCAAACAAGTCATACATCACGCCAGCCACCATAAATAAAATTAGCTTGCGCTACTAACAGGCTGGGGCCGTCTATAACGCCCCTCAAAAAACCCTACCGGCGCTACAGACAACACAAAAAAGTGTAGTCCATCCGATCCTGATCTGCGCATGCGCAGAACCCAATGTTTACTATCACACAGTGTTGATATTCTAGTTTGTCCAGGCAAGATGGCGGCAATACAGCATGCTAGTTTTTATGAGAGAATGGCCAAATTCCAGGATGACATTCAAGGGTTATCACATTTATCACATTTACCGACATACAAGGGTATAGGTTATCACATTTATCACATTTACCGACATACAAGGGGTATAGGTTATCACATTTATCACATTTACCGACATACAAGGGGTATAGGTTATCACATTTTTCACATATACCGACATACAAGGGGTATAGGTTATCACATTTATCACATCTACCGACATACAAGGGGTATAGGTTATCACATTTATCACATTTACCGACATACAAGGGGTATAGGTTATCACATTTATCACATTTACCGACTTACAAGGGATGCAAGTCATCTCACCAATCACATTTATCGACGTACAAGGGGTGCAGGTTATCTCACCAATCACATTTACCGACGTACAAGGGGTGCAGGTTATCTCACCAATCACATTTACCGACGTACAAGGGGTGCAGGTTATCTCACCAATCACATTTACCGACGTACAGGGGGTGCAGGTTATCTCATCAATCACATTTACCGACGTACAAGTGGTGCAGGTCATCTAACTTATCACATTTACCGACAT
>NC_066531.1:12093591-12166614 GCF_024679095.1 Eriocheir sinensis | reverse complement strand
GTCGGTAAATGTGATTGGTGAGATAACCTGCACCCCCTGTACGTCGGTAAATGTGATAAATGTGATAACCTATACCCCTTGTATGTCGGTAAATGTAATAAATGTGATAACCTATACCCCTTGTATGTCGGTAAATGTGATAAATGTGATAACCCTTGAATGTCATCCTGTAATTTGGCCATTCTCTCATAAAAACTAGCATGCTGTATTGCCGCCATCTTGCCTGGACAAACTAATATCAACACTCTGTGATAGTAAACATTGGGTTCTGCGCATGCGCAGATCAGGATCGGATAGACTAAAATACATTGATGAGATTTATCGCCACGCCGGGCTGCCCACAACATTTCCTCCCGTCACTCCAGAAACACAGGCCGAGGACCGCGAACTTGTTTTCCACTGGAATGCCTCAGATTTGCTACACTTTTTTGTGCTGTCTGTACCGCCGGTAGGGTTTTTTGAGGGGCGTTATAGACGGACCCAGCCTGTTAGTAGCGCAAGCTAATTTTATTTATGGTGGCTGGCGTGATGTATGACTTGCTTGGCCCATGCTGCCTTCCGGTGCTCCTCTTGACCGAAGTTGCTGAAGTTAAGGTTGATTGAAGATCCGGACAGCATGCCAAGTGCCTTCCCACCCCTCAACTTAGCCACAGCCTCTTTGACCTCAACCAGAGAGGATGAGCTTTCGTCAATGGGTGGGTCAGCATCCACCACTTGCAACCCAGCAACTGGAAGCTGCCGACGTGGAGAGTCCATGTTAGGCTTTTTGTTAGCTGTTTTTTTTTGTGTTTTTGATTAAGGCACGAGCTGTTATCTCACGTGAGGTCCGGTATACCGTTGCCTGCTTTCACAAGTTGATTGTAGTAAGGTGAGATAACACAATAGCCTTTTTAGTTAAGTGATGTGTGGCCGAGCGGTAGCCGTTATAAGTTCACTGTAGTTCACTTTAGTTCTCTCTCTCAGGTTGATACAAATACCAAATGTATTTTAACTATATTAACTACATAAGGTTTACAGTTTACGTGAGCGAGACGCACGAAATCAGAGACAGCTACACCGCTGCAGGGCGCGGAGCGGCGGAGCACCGCTCGCCTGCCCGTCACCCGTCTTCTCTCCCTTCTCCGCGTTGTTCGCCCGTTTTATTTGCTTGTAGTTCGTCCGGAAGGGTGTGGGTTCCGGTTGATGACTGTTGATGAAAGTCATCATTTGCTGATCCTAGTGTCAGTTCATCACAGCTTCCCACGGCCAAAAGCACGACGTGTTGTTAGACATCCTGTTGTGCGACACCGACCGGGTGTCGCCACACGTACAGTCATACATACACATGTACATTATAATATACACATTACATCGCTCGGTTCTCTAAAAGTCGCGACCTCCCGACTCACCCGACCTTTAAAAGCAGTGTACCTACCCATGTTACAGTCGCACAATGTGTACTAGTTAAACGAGGTCCTGTTATTGCATTAAAAAAAATATATATACAAGTCAGAGCCCGCCTAACGATACAACATCGGGAAATGCCAATAATAATAAAAATAATCATGGAAGTAACAAGAAATGGGCTAAGTACATATAGGGCGAGATAAACAGGGCTAGAGTCGTGGACATGGAAGCTCAGTACTATTCCGAGAAAACAAAATAATAGCTCGAAAAATTATTTACATGATACATCCTAGAAAAATTAAATTGACTAAACTGTCATTAGGATACATGGTAATGGAGCTATTTGGAATAGTAAAAAGAAAAAGGAACAATCCTTGAAGAAGATCTGCTACACACTGAACCTTCGAGTCACACCTGGACACAAAACTGTCGCAGAGAAACACTCATCCGTTGCGTGACAATTAATTGCCAGTGTCGTTACCCTCGGCACGCCTTCGAGACGGGTGGGGTTTACAACAATAGAAAAGGTTGTGTGAAAAGAGGTAATGTTATCCGTAGAGTCCCCTAATAGTTACATTGTGATAACAAGGACAAGTCTGGAGAACCTTAGAACCATCGGCAGTCAGCACCACTAACTCCTAATACTCCGTTTTTCAGGTCTACAGTACTATAAAAGAAAATCCTGTCACCAAGTTGTGAAATCACTGTTGTAACAAATCTCACTGAAATATATAATTCCAGCATAATTGATTAAAGTAATTCCAGCATTAACAAACATCAAATGAAAAAGAGTAATTTCCACCTATCCATCGATCGTAACGAACGTGGATGACTGACATCTTTGACGCCAAAAATAATTCCCGTAACGGGTAACAGTGGTATGTCAAGTAAGGGTAAGTAAGACTTGTCTGCTTACTTCCAAAGCTTACAGATATTCACATGCTGGTTACAATAAAAGTTAGGGACAGCATCTGCTCAACTTTAGTTAAGTCTGTCATTGCAGAGAAAAAGTCTGTTTTAAGCAGAAGCACATGAGGTTCAAGGATAAATTGTACCTATCCCAAAGTTAGTCTACAGTCTACACCCTCGGTTATTACGGCTCCAATTAAATTAAGAAGACTGACTGCCTTGCATCAACTCAGCAATAAAATAAAATAGTGGGTTAGAGTGAAAAGTATTACTCAAACACTCCCCTTCTCGCGTGAAAAAGATGCAGGCAAAAGCTTAGGAACCAAACATAAATTAGTAGATGCGAGGATGCAGGTTATAGTCGTGTGGTGGAAAGATACACAAAGCAGCGTCAGGCTGAACCTCAAGCCGGCGCTAGTCTTCGGAGACGATCACTATGCACCATTCTGTGCAAAAAAAAAGATCATAAAGCTCAAATTTCCAACCACCTATTTATCTGACTATTTCTGCCTAAACCACGGGTAAAAGAACACACCAAGGAATTTTTGATTACCGATGGTGACACCCAGAAAGGTTTAGGTCAGAGGGTCGCGAAGGCCCCCTCCCCGACGAACGTGTCGACGGCAAACGAAGCTTCAAAAAGGACCCAAAATTACTTTAAATGCCATAAAAGTTGGCTGATAAAACCGTGTAGGTTGCCAGTGGGGCTGTAGTCAAGGGATACTGCACTCCTTCGAAGAGGAACTTTAAGGACAATCATGTACATAAGGAACTCTATTAATAATCCATCATTAGTTACAGAGATGGTTTCTCCATCTGTCCAGTTTCCTTGTTTAAAACACGAGATCAAATCAGTAGATAGCCTATAGGCGTCCACTGGCCTGTTAAAAAGGCCACTCGTTTGCACAGTGTCCACAGCAAAATTTATACCCTTTACAAGGCTGTGTTGCCCATCTTCCCCAAATGTTTCAAGAAAAAGTGACCGAAACGCATCATAATCCTTCCGTCCAGTGAACGCGCTCCTGTTTATGAGGGCCCTGCGCCCGTTCCCGGGATTGACCTTCGAGCGGCTGAGAGATATTTAATCTCCCGGATTTGACACGAATGAAATGTCCCTGACAATCTCACTTTGAAACAAGAAGTCCCTGGCCGAATAATCTGCCTCCCTTGCTACCCTGCGAAAGGCTTAACTGCTGTTGCTGTTAGTGGGTGATTAGAGGCAGAAGCCATTGTGGGATTAGTAAGGTAAGTAAATACCTCTTGATTGCACATACAGCGTAGGAGGAGCAAGCACCCTTTGAAGACTGCTACACTCCTTACATGAGAACAGTTACCGTTATCCTTGACGGCACTTCTTTATATCTACCCACCCCTCATAGTCCTCTGGTCAGGTTTCTCTGCCATTAAAAAGAGTTACTAGTAAAATGAGGAGTAAAATGGTAAAAGAAAAAAAAATATTGCTGCAAAAATAAGTAAAGTAATAATCATTCACCGCTAAGTATATGCTCACTCCTCCCCTATGCTTTTAAAATGTATAATAAAAGAGGAAAAAGAATAATGAGTGAGGCTTAGCAAGACATAACTTCTCCACTGTGCAATAAAACACACAAAAGAAAGGAGAAAAGAAAATGAATGATTATACATAAAATGCGTAACCATGTTACTCAAGAAAAATATTAAACATCCACACGCCAGAAAAATCAACAGCTGAAAAATCTAATAGATTAGATACGGCCCCTCACGCCTAAACACGTGAACATAATAATAGTAATGCACTTGAAATAATGTTGCAAGTGGTGTAATTACTGAAACCGTATGTAGTGTCAGCTAGAATGTGTTAAAAACCTTGAAGACAGCAACTCGATGCCCCACTACTCAGCACGCTCGCGTCCTTCGCCTCGCCGGTGGCAAGGGCAGGGCTGCAGGGGTGGCAGGGTCTGCCGTCCCCCGTCTGGTAGCGGTGGTGGGAGAGGCGGCGGGCAGACAATATACGCCCACCAGTCACCTCAAAGGTCCGAGTTGCCTGGCGAAGATAAGTGCGCACCTACGACGAGTTGTGTCGTAGGAAGAAACAAATGCCTGGACACCTCCAAGGAAACTTGGTTGTGTGGAGGTGCGAGGCGGGGCGCGCGGGCTGTGTGGAGGTGCGGGGCGGGGCGGGGTGTGCTCTCGGGTGCGGCTGTGTGCTGACTCGACTCACTGGGGCAGGAAAAGCCGCGCGCTGATGTCAGCGTATGCTTGCTGTGTCCGATACCGTTCACTGCCCCCACACACTGTCACTGAAGCTACGTTTGAGAGAGAGATATAACAATTCGGAGTAGTTCGTAACCACGCTGCACATCATTTATGATAATAACTTTTGAGCGTTACCTTTTTTTTTTACGTGGTTAACAACGAGGCGGCCACCAGCCACCATGCATTTTATGTTATGTTATATTAGAGATAACACCTATAGAACACTTCGGAGAGGTCCGTAAACCGCTGTTCACCATTTTTGTTACCTTTTTTGTTAGCTGTTTTTTTGTGTTTTTGATTAAGGCGCGAACTGTTATCTCACGTGAGGTCCGGTATACCGTTGCCTGCTTTCTCCAGTTGATAGAAGTCGTGAGACAACACAATAGCCTTTTTAGTTAAGTGATGTGTGGCCGAGCGGTAGCCGTTATAAGTTCACTTTAGTTCACTTTAGTTCTCTCTCTCAGGTTGATACAAATACCAAATGTATTTTAACTATATTAACAGTTGTACTACATAAGGTTTACAGTTTACGTGAGCGAGACGCACGAAATCAGAGACAGCCACACCGCTGCAGGGCGCGGGGCGGAAGAGCACCGCTCGCCTGCCCGTCACCCGTCTTCTCTCCTCTTCTCTGCGTTGTTCGCCTGTTTTATTTGCTTGTAGTTCGTCCGGAAGGGTGTGGGTTCCGGTTGATGACTGTTGATGAAAGTCATCATTTGCTGATCCTAGTGTCAGTTCATCACAGCTTCCCACGGCCAAAAGCACGACGTGTTGTTAGACATCCTGTTGTGCGACACAGACCGGGTGTCGCCACACGTACAGTCATACATACACATGTACATTATAATATACACATTACATCTTCGTACAGTCATACATACACATGTACATTATAATATACACATTACATCCACCATGTACAGCTGCTCAAAGTTCTCAGCCCAACGTGCCCTCTGCCCATTCATGTAAGACACGAGGCAGCCGTTAGCTGTTCGGATAGTGCTCACCTAATAAGAGGGAAACTTGGAGCGGAGCATCTTCACGGCTCGATAAGCAGGTCGGGGGTCATTCGCATTTAAATGGCCCTCGACTTGCTCAGCGAGACTCCTGACATACCTCTTCCTGTCTCACCTCAGGAGAGCTCTAGTCCTACGCGACAGAGCCCTGTATTGGTCCCGCTTCCCAGCAAGTCTGGCAGCGCGACTCTCCTCAATATTATCCAACGTCTCCACCGAGGCAAAGGCACTCCTAGATCTCGGGCGCTCTCCAGTGCACTCCTCGGCATCTTGCAGAGTCTTACGTTTGAAGGTATTCCACAGTTCTACAGGGTCTTCCAGGGTGCTGAGCACATCGAACCGATTTGAGACCGTCACTGCATACTCCTGAGCACATGCCAGGTCCTTCAGCCTCTCGAGATGGAACACAGTAGTGTTGCATCTCGAGATTCTTTTTGACCTAACATGAAGCTTGAGTGTTGCAACAACAAGCCTATGGTCAGTTGCAAAGAACGCAGCACTCCGGTAAACCCTGCAGTTCTGAAGGATCCTCCAACGAGTATTTACGAGAATGTGGTCGATCTCCTTAGCTACACCTCCGGCATCGCTATATCAAGTCCAGCGGTGCAGCTCTGGTCTCTGGTACCAGGAACCCGCAATTCTCAACTTTCTGGATTTTGCAAAATTCAGGAGGAGAGAGCTGTTGATGTTCCTGGTACATTTGCGGAAATGAGTTCCTGTACCCACTGTGGTAAGCCTTCCCTCCAACCGGCAACGTCGCAGTAGTGCTACTCAAGTGTTGTTGTGAATAAACGATGTTCGTCGTGTTCGGGTGTGATTGGCGGAGAGGTTCACTGCTATTCAGGAAGTGTAAGGGAGGCTTTATCCATAATTAAGAGGTGAAAATAAATGCAGCATGTGTATGTAACACATGTTAAACCAAGATATCACTACAAAATAATAACACCAGAGAGAAGACGAGGCGTATTATCTAGAGTCGAGACTTTGATGTTCCGCTCCTTCCTCAGCATTCACGTGTGAACCTGTGCACTCTCTCTCTCTCTCTCTCTCTCTCTCTCTCTCTCTCTCTCTCTCTCTCTCTCTCTCTCTCTCTCTTGATGGTGGAGGAAACCATAGGGAGAGGAAGACCGAAACTAGAAATCCGATATAATTTTCTCACTTTCTAAGAAATCCGGCCACCTGTTTTTAACCAGTCTCTCACATACCTTCGCAACCACACTAGTGAGTGATACCGGTCTGTAATTTAATGGGTCCGCTCTCTTGCCTCCCTTAAAAATCGTTACCGTACTATGTTTGCTCTCTTCCAATCTTGTGGTACCTTTTCTTCACTCAGAGAAGCACTTATTATGGAGTGCAGTTTCTCTGCAAGTTGATCACTACATTCTTTCAAGATCCACCCTGATACTCCATCCGGCCCCGTCGCCTTTCTTACATCCAATTTGTTCAAACTTTCTTTGACCTCCTGCACCGTTAACTGAATCTCTTGCATAACCCTTCCTTTTTCTTGGCCCGGGGGTTGTACAAATTCTTCTTTTGTAACATTCTATGGAAGCTGTTATTCATCACCTCTGCCATCTTTGCTGGGTCCTCATATGTGGTTTCATCCATTTTCAGTTTATCGATTTTTTCTCTATTCTTTAATTTGCCGTTCACACGTCTATAAAATAGTTTGGGTAGGTCTTTTCACTTGTCGATTATATCTTTTTCATATTTCCTTTTTTCTTCTCTTCTAATCTTTGTATATTCATTCCTTGCTTGTTTGAAATCGTTCCACGAGTTAATTCTTCTTCGTCTCCTCCATCTCTTCCAAGCTTCCTCTTTTCTCTTTCTAACTATCTCGGATCTCTTGTTAAACCACTCCTTTTTACCAACATCCTTTTTGGCTACCTTGGGGACATATCTATTTTCGGTTTCCTTGTATAGCTTTAAAAACGCCTCCCACTTATCCGGTGTTCTCTTGGCTTTGAACAGCCCACTCCAATTTGCATTTTCAAAAAAGTAGTTGCTTCTCCCAATTTTGTGATTTTATTTTCGGTCAATCGTTTTCTTTTCTTATACTTCAAATTCCACAACCTCATGGTCACTCTTCGCTTTTGGACAATCTACGTTAAGATTTTCTATTATTTCCGGAGCCTTACTAAATATATACCTAGTCTTGATGCCTCGCCTTCTTTCCCGAATCTGGCATGTTCCTTGATCCACTGAGTCAGCACATGTTCCACTGCCAGTTGCAGGAGTCTTCCTCCCCACGACTCGTCTGCTCCCTGCGTCTCCCAATCCTCCCATTCCACCTCCATGCAGTTGAAATCACCCATTATAAGTATTCTCTCACACGCCCTCAACATTTCATCCTTGCAACTCACCGTCTCTTGTATCATTTGTTTATATTCCCGCAACCCCCATACGCTTGTTCATGGGGGCACATACCCTACTACATAATGCCTCCTTCTTCCTTCAGCACCCACAATTTTCACTTTCAACACCTCTGTCAAGCCTTCACCCTCAATTACCTCCTCCACCCTAATGCCTTTTTTAACCATTAACATCACACCTCCTCCCTGTTTTATCTTTCTGTCTCTCCTCCATATGTTGTTTGCACCTTCTCCAATCCCCACCACCTCAATTGAGTCACAACTTAGTTTCCGTCAGCCCCACAATATCAGGTTCTTTGTCTCTCAAATAGTCGTTAATTATATCTACGATGAAACTATTCAATTAATATTCGTATATGTCACTTTCCACCCTTTCTCCTTTTCTGTTAGTTTTATTCCCTTCTTCCTCTCGACCCTATGAACTATTTTCTCACTTTCATATCCATTACTCTCCAAAAAAACTCCCTCTTCTCTTCTTGCGATCTCTTCTCATTTAAATCACGAACCTCACCTCTAAAGCGGCTTTACACTTGGCAATTCGCGGCTGGCAATACAGGCGCGGCAGCATTTTTGGTCTGGGTGTGGGAGCTCTTCTCGCGGCAAGTTCTCTGCAGCTTAGCGTGTCCGTCTTATATTGCCGACTGGCGGCCAGGTAAACAACATGTCGGCGCCAATAAAACAAGAAATGACAGATGCAGATAACAAGATTTGGAGCCGGGAGGCCGAGGTGGCATTGCTAGAGGAAGTGAGACAGCATCGACACTTGTGGGACCCACAAGATAAGCTCTACAAGAAGCAGAGTCTGCGCAAAACAACTTTTGAGAGAGTGGCAGCAACACTGCGGGAAATGTTTATCTCTTTGCGAGATATCGAAGGAGGTATAAGGAACGGTTATTTTCGTGTATTATATAATCACACTATGTAATGCCTGGGGGTTGGGATGGCATGTTCCTCCCTTCTCCTTTGTTGTTAAATGCAACAATAAACAATCAATCAATCAATCAATACTACTTATGATAAAACTCGTTTACTTAAAAGTATTTCTACAATATTAGGCTCATGGACCAAACTCATTGTGGTTTTAAAATATGGTAGTAGCCTTTTGGGGTGTCTGAGGTGAATTCATGCACTTGCATTTACTAGCAGTTTACGTCTTGATGCTCCCGGCGGCTCCTCCCACGTGTGAAGGTACTTTCTCCCGAGAGCACCCAGCCGGTCTAGCCGCTAGATCGTCGCGGGTGTATTGCCGGCCAGGAATTGCCACGTGTAAAGTGTGTGTGTGTGTGTGTGTGTGTGTGTGTGTGTGTGTGTGTGTGTGTGTGTGTGTAATTCACCACGACCTGACCACGTGTTGGACTCGTAATCGCCAGCAGCAGGTACCCTCCCGACATGAGCAAGTGCTCTTTATCGTCGATCTATGGGTACTGCCAGGACCTCACACACCACACACCCCATCCCCTTTGCTCAAGGTGGGATAGTAACCACTCCTATTCAACGGAAAGAATCCGGCCTGAGCGGGCTCAAACTGCCGCCCTGTCAGACCGTGAAGCCTGGGAGTGTGTGTGTGTGTGTGTGTGTGTGTGTGTGTGTGTGTGTGTGTGTGTGTGTGTGTGTAGTTCATTCATAACTCCCTGATCACGAGTCTCTCTCTCTCTCTCTCTCTCTCACACACACACACACACACACAGAGAGAGAGAGAGAGAGAGAGAGAGAGAGAGAGAGAGAGAGAGAGAGAGAGTGAGCAACTTCAGCTGGCCGTGCAATAAGCCGGAGAGCCTTACTGCACCCACACCTCACTGTCACCTGTCATCCTCGTCCATGTAGCTATCCAGTCTACTCAAACCAAGCTACCGTCGCTGCACTAACTATGTGATTGCTTAGTCTATTCCATTCCAGAGAGAGAGAGAGAGAGGCGGGCCACACTTGCCATGGAGGTGGGCGGAGCTTGAGAGCCAGCCGGCAAATCAGCGAGGAGTGCGGCGCGGGGCTAGAAAACTGTACCTACCTTCGTAAATATATAAAGGATGTATAAAGGAATTGTACTGTACTGTAGTCATGCCCTGTGATTCTTCTGTCTCTTCCCTGCTGCAGGATAATGTCTGAGGGCGGCAGTCGGGGCGACGTGGCAATGAGCGTGATCGCGAAAGTCCACAGGCCGGGGGTCACGCCGGAGGAGATGGTGGTCGGCTACAACGATTGGTCCGAGAACTACGAGGAGATGGTGAGAGAGAGAGAGAGAGAGAGAGAGAGAGAGAGAGAGAGAGAGAGAGAGAGAGAGAGAGAGAGAGAGAGATGCCTTCGGTACCAAGTGCCTACGCAGAATCATGGGGTATCGCTGGAATGATTTTGCGTTAAACCGGCGACTACTCCTTGAGGTCCGGGAGTGAAGTGATGCGGCCCCTGGGGTACCCACCTGTAATAACCCGCTTCCCTGTCCCCTTAGATGATCTGGAAAGGCGGGTACCGTGGCCCCGCCATCACGCTGGAGGAGGCGCTGCGTTGGGTACCCCCGGAGCGGCGAGCTAAGGCCAGGGTGCTGGACGTGGCCGCTGGGACGGGCTGCGTGGGCCGCGAACTCCACCGGGAAGGCTTCAGGTGGGTGCCGCAGGGCCGCAGACAGGGGGATGTCCGGTCACCATACTTAAATATCCTCCAGTCCACTCCCTCCTACCTGCCAGTGCCTCAGCCTCAACACGAGTCTAACGCCAAGAGATGAAGATGATGTGTTGGAAATTATAGCTGCTTGTGTAGAGGCAGGGCCGCTGGGTGGGAACTGGGAGCGGGCAGGAGCGGCATTACTATAGTCCATCAACTCTAACTTAAAATTGAGCCCTGTGACTTGGCCCGGGGAAACCCCCATTGTTTACAGATCTAGCGATGACCTGCGCATGACGTTTTGTCTCACTGTTAGTCTATACGTTATCTATTTATGGAATTTACATACATTCATAATACGACTGCGTGGTGTTATGAATGGCTTGGGATTAGAGGGATTGATTGATTGATTGATATAGAGTTTCTTTCATGGCGCCGCAACATCTTGGTCATATGGCACCGGAGTAATAAAATGGAAGGCAAATAATTAAAATAATCTAAGGGTGATAAAAGTTATTAGGAAGATAGTTTTGAAATGGTCCATTCAGATATAGCACTAGTTTAAAATATAATAAAATGTTTATTAAAAATGCATTAGTGAAATACAAAGAACTTTCTATAAAGAGACCCTACAAGAGATGGAGGATGCCCATCTCCTGCAGATACCCCATGACGTCATGTCCAGGGGTGAACGCCTTTTCACCCAGCACTAGGGAAAGGGAAAAATTCCCATGTACATCACGACACCGGGAGAGGTACTGCTCTCGCAGATCCCGCAGACTGGGGCACTCGACCTGGGATTAGAGGGAAAGACAACGACTCAGTAAACCTTCCATATCACTTGGCAACGTGGCTCATGCAACTTTGCCGCCTGACGGACCTTGGCAACAGGCGCCAGGCCGCACCATTCAACGTTACGCCACAATGGACAAATGAAGTAGATCTCACTCTTGCGCCCTGCGCAGCCATGCAGAGAGAGAGAGAGAGAGAGAGAGAGAGAGAGAGAGAGAGAGAGAGAGAGAGAGAGAGATAGCCACCCTCTCTGAGGAGAGTAATGGAGTGATGTGGCACCAGCGCGGTCTCGTGGGGAATCCTTGTGTCGCGCCCAAGGGCTCAAGTTAAAATCGATAGACTATACTATGTTAGGAATTAGGCCAGTTAACCGGGGGACTAGACAAATTAACTATTTCCCTTATGGAACTAGTCTTGGGCCGAGAGTTCAAGCCAACTATGAGTATCGTCTGAGCTCAAATAAGCCTTCGATGGTACTTGAATACTTCGGTCATCGGCTCCCAAACCGAGACAGAATCAACTTATTCACTGCCTGAAGACTAACCACATTTACCATGAAAGGAATAACAATAGTGAAGTGTTTCCTTTCATGAAATAATAACTAATTGTTCTTGCTGAATTAAAATTAAAGAGCAAGGATAATTTAACCTATGGAAACAGAGAGGAAAGCCACGCCACCTGGCGAGAGAAATACAAAGTATCGCTTCAGACCCACGTGGTTGGTTTTCTCTCACTCCACCACCGGCCTTAACAAAGTAAAGTCCAAGGCACTGCAGCCCACCCATTAACTCGGACGCAGTGTACCTTCTATTAACTGACTGAGGGATACTACACCCGGCAACGAGACTTCAGAGACAACAATATCTTTTGAAACCCGCTTCTCAGCTAAGTGCCCCCAGCAGTTATTTGAGACAGATAGATTTTACTACACGGATCCGGTAGGATTATTATTTGTTCGGCTGTCTGGAGTTGCTTGTTGGATACCTTCACCACCTAAATGCTGGTAAGCACTTGTTTGTTTGGGATTGTCTGACGGGTGTGTTATTCACTTTGCGAGTGACCTAACTGTTGGGTAGGGTAAATTTACTGATTCCCAACAACTACTACTACTGCTATAACTTCTACTACTACTACTACTACAACTACTACAGCCGCTCCCACAGGCACATAGACGCTGTGGACCCGTCGGAGGGCATGATGAAGCAGCGGGAGACTGGCATCTATACCAACGACTTCCTGGAGTTTATCGGCAGCGGACACTCCACCGTGCCCAAAGGTATTAGTAGTTTTTTTTTTTACATCAAAGGACACGGTTCAAGGGCAACAAGAAGAGTACAAAAAAAAGGCTGCTACTCGCCGCTCCCATAAAATATAAAAGTAAAGAGTAGCCAAAATAGAGGTCAATTTCGAGAGGAGAGGTGTCTTGATACACTCTTCTTGAAATATGTCAAGTCATAGACAGGGGGAAATACAGACGAAGGAAGGTTGTTCCAGAGTTTACCTCTTGCATAAGGGTTTTGGATAGTATAGGGATGAGCATGAGTAGAAAGTCGTGTGCAGCGGGGCCGCGGGAGGGAGGGAGGCATGCAGTTAGCAAGTTCAGAAGAGCAGTCATCATGAAGATATCGATAAAAGATAGAAAAAGAGGCAACATAGCGGCGGAATTTAATTAAGAGGTAGAAGGTTGTCAGTAAGAGGAGGATAACTGATGAGACGAAGAGCCTTAGACTCCACTCTGTCCAGGAGAGTTGTGTGAGTGGAATTATTGTTATTGTTGTTGTTTCATATGTAAAGATTAATATACGTATTTTTCTTTTACATCTCTCTCTCTCTCTCTCTCTCTCTCTCTCTCTCTCTCTCTCTCTCTCTCTCTCTCTCTCTCAGACACATACGACCTGGTGGTCACCTCGGGCGGTATGGGCGAAGGTCACATCTCACACAGTGGCCTCGACGACGTTGTGCGCGTCGCAAAGAACGGTGAGTGAGTAAGTGAGCCTGCGTGCCTGCGTGCGTGCGTGCGTGAGTGAGTGTGAGTGTGAAAGTGTTTTTACAAAAAAGGAGACAGCTCAATGGCACAAAAAAAAAAATAAAAAAAAAAGCCCGCTACTCGCTGCTCCTGAGAAAAAGAAAATCAAAAGAGGTGGCCGAAAGAGAGGTCAATTTCGGGAGGAGATGTGTCCTGATACCCTCCTCTTGAAAGAGTTCAAGTCGTAAGTAGGAGGAAATACAGATGAAGGAAGATTGTTCCAGAGTTTACCAGCGTGAGGGATGAAAGAGTGAAGATGCTGGTTAAGTCTTGCACAAGGGGTTTGGACAGTATAGGGATGAACATGAGTAGAAAGTCGTGTGCAGCAGGGCCGCGGGAGGGAAGGAGGCATTCAGTTAGCAAGTTCAGAAGAGCAGTCAGCGTGAAAATAGCGATAGAAGATAAAAAGAGAGGCAACATCGCGACGGAATTTAAGAGGTAGAAAACTATCAGTTGGAAGAGTAGAGCTGATGAGACGAAGAGCCTTAGACTTCACGCTGTCCAGAAAAGCTGTGTGAGTGGAGCACCCTCCCCCCCACACGTGAGATGCATACTCCATACGAGGGCGGACAAGACCCCTGTATATGGACAGCAACTGTGCGGGGGAGAAGAACTGGATGAGACGATACAGAACGCCCAACCTCGAGGAAGCTGATTTAGCGAGAGTGGAAATATGAAGCTTCCAGTTGAGATTTTGAGTTAAGAATAGACCGAGGATATTTAGTGTTGAAGAAGGTGACAGCTGAGTGTTGTTGAAAAATAGCGGATAGGTGTTTGGAAGATTGTGTCGAGTTGATAGGTGGAGAAATTGAGTTTTTGAGGCATTGAAGGACACAAGGTTTCTTCTACCCCAATCGGAAATGATTGCAAGGTGTGAGGTTAAGCGTTCTGCAGCCTCCAGTCTGGAGTCGTGTACTTCCTGTTGGGATGGGCTTCTATTGAAAGAAGTTGAATAATGCAGAGTGGAGTCGTCGGCGTATGAGTGGACAGGACAGTTTGTTATTGAAAGAAGATCATTGATGAATAACAAGAAGAGAGTGGCTGATAGGACAGAGCGCTGTGGAACACAACTGTTGATAGGTTTAGGGGAAGAACAGTGACCGTCTGCCACCGCAGAGATACAACGGCCGGAAAGGAAACTGGAGATAAAGGAACAGAGAGAGGGATATAATCTGAAAGAGGGCAGTTTAGAAAGCAAAGACTTGTGCCAGACTCCATCGAAGGCTTTCGATATGTCTAGCGCAACTGAGAAAGTTTCACCGAAATGGCTAAAAGAGGATGACCAAGAGTCAGTTAAGAGAGCAAGAAGATCGCCAGTAGAACGCCCATTGCGGAACCCATACTGGCTATCAGATAGAAGGTTGGAAGTGGAAAGGTGCTTTTGAATCTTCTGGTTAAGGATTGATTCAAAACCTTTAGATATACATGAAAGAAAGCTATAGGGCGGTCGTTTGAGGGATTGGAACAGTCACCCTTCTTAGGCACAGGCTGTACAAAGGCATACTTCCAACAGGAAGGATAGGTAGATATTGATAGGCAGAGACGAAAGAGTTTGACCAGGCAGGGTGTCAGCACGGAAGCATAGTTTTTAAGGACAATAAGAGACTCCATCAGGTCCATAAGCCTTCTGAGAGTTGAGGCCAGAGAGGGCATAGAAAACATCATTTGGAAGAATCTTAATAACGGGCATAAAGGAGTCAGAGGGAGGGTGAGTAGGAGGAATTTGCCCAGAATCGTCCAGGGTGGAGTTCTTACAGAAAGTCTGAGCCTTAGAGACAGATGAGACGGCAGTGCTGCCGTCAGGGTTAAGGAAAAGAGGGAAAGAGTAAGAAGTGAAATTGGAGGAAACATTTTTGGCTAGATGCCAGAAGTCACGAGAAGAATTAGAAGAAGCAAGGTGTTGACATTTTCTATTGATTAAAGCAGTTTTGGTAAGTCAGAGAATATATTTGGCCAGATTCCTGGCTGAAATTTAAAAGCCATAGTTAGCGGGAGTTCGAAGGCTCTGGAACTTTTTGTGAGCTGCCTCTCTATCTTTAATAACACAAGAACAAGCACGATTAAACCAAGGATTTTTAGTATGAGGAGTAAAAAAAGAACGTGGAATGTATGCCTCCATTCCAGAGACAATCACCTCTTGAGATGCGCTGGGCACACACAGAGGGGTCTCTCTCCTGGAGGCAGTAATCATTCCACGGGAAATCGGAAAAGTACATCCTCAGGTTGTAACGGTGTAACGCTTGGTTGCGGGGACTTGCGGGCGTGAAGGGAAACTCTTGCTGTCTTAGAAGAAATATATTCTTAACCTAAGATACAGCGTAGCGTGGGTGAGAGAGACGAGACGCTAGGTGTGTGTCGTGCGAGCTCTCTCGAAGGAGTGACGAGTTACAGAGTGGAAAATAATTAAGTTACAATTGGTCACGTATGTCAAGGTGACCTCTAAGCTTGATGAAATGCTTTGTATACAAACTGAGATGGTAAACACTGACAGCTGACATTCCTACAAGGTGGCGTGATCTATCTGTCGTGTTTTTTTCCATTGATATACTACAATTACTATAACAAGGTCGTACCACCGAGCTGAAGCAAAATGCCAGAAGCATCGCCTCTTCGGTGGGTCCAGAGGATGTACAGGAGCGATAGGACAGGAAACAGAAATAAGGTTATGGTCGGAGGAACCCAACGGAGAGAACAGTTTGACAGAGTAAGCAAAAGGATTAGAGGTAAGGAAGAGGTCTAGAATGTTGGGCCTGTCTCCAAAACGATCGGGAATACGTGTAGGGTGCTGAACCAACTGCTCTAGGTCGTTGAGGAGAGCAAAGTTGTAGGCTTGTTCACCAGGCTGGTCTGTGAAAGAGGATGAGAGCCAAAGCTGGTAGTGAACATTCAAATCACCCATGATGGAGATTTCAGCGAAGGGAGAGTGAGTCAAAATGTGCTCCACTTTAGAATTCAAATAGTCAAAGCATTTTACATAGTTACTAGAGTTAGGTGAGAGATAAACAGCACAGATGTATTTAGTAATAGAATGACAATAAAGTCTTAGCCAGATGGTGAACAATTCAGAAGAGTCAAGGTCGTGGGCACGAGAGCAAGTGATGTCGTTGCGCACGTAGGCGCAACATCCAGCTTAGGATTAAAATTTAGGATAGAGATAGTAGGAGGGAACAGAGTAGAAGTTGCTGTCAGCAGCCTCAGTAACCTGTGTTTCGGTGAGGAAGAGAAAATAAGGTTTAGAGGAGGAGAGATGGTGTTCCACAGTATGAAAATTAGAACGAAGACCACGAATGTTGCAGAAATTGATAAGGAGGAGGTTCAAGGAGTTATCAGGACACCTCTCAAGTCGGCAGCCAGAAGGGGAATTTATGGTCCCCCCCCCAGGCGGGGACTCCGAGGCATTGTTATTTTTCGCCATTTTGAATTTTGAATTTTGGGAAAAGGTGTGTGTTGTGTGAATGTAGTGTGGTGTAGAAAGAGAGAGGAACTGTCTTTAGAGAGCATGCTGAACTGCTCTCTGATGCTGATGAGACAAAAGGGAAACGGTTAGTGAGGACATGGTCTTTGGAGGGCTTCAGCACCCTCCTCGCTTCCCATATATCCTCACCGAGAGTAGGTCACGCCCGTTCGGTAGGTGTCTTCCTACCTACTCCTACTATAGGATCGCAAAACAGTTCATGGTAATCCCAGCAACTTTTACGAGAGGCCTTTCAAACGGGCGAACTTAGGCGCCGTTTAGGATGGGAAAGAGCCTACATAGAGACTTCAGATTTGCCTGGAGTAAACCTTGAGGCGGTCTCCCTAGGGTGGGCTAGACGACGCGCCCCCTAGCGTATGCCCCAATGATTAACTGATTTCCTCCTCTCCGGCACTCCAGGAGGCTTCGTGATCATCGTGATGCGCCATGAGTTCCTACAGACCGTGCCTTCCTACAAGGACAAGCTGGAGCCTTACATGGACCAGCTGGAGGCGGACGGGAAGTGGAAGAAGGTAGGGAGCACCGTTGCCAGATTATCGTACTCAGAGCATAGTATTTACCGTTTTTTGACACCTAACTATTGCCAAGAAACATCAGGAATTAACTATTTTAACGATAGATATAAATGAATCTAGTTATTGAGCCCCAGGAGACATATTTGAAGTCGGAAGTTGGTAAATATATAAGAGGCTGAGTACAACTATCTGGCAACGTTGGTACAAGAAAACATTTACTTTAATCAAGGTTTCTGTCTGGCGGGGCTGTTCACTGTATGGGCGCCTGTCACGACATTCTGGTATAAGGAGATGGTCAGGAGCTGGCCAGGGGGAGGTCACGTATTTGAAATGATGGTCATAATTCCTTCAGGTGGAGCGGCGCATCGTCCCAAACTATTTCTGTGACAAGGAGGGTCTCGTCTTCGTCTTCCGCATCACTAAGCCTGAGTGAGGAGGAAGAGGAGGGAAGGGAAAGGAGAGAGATGAAGAGGAGGAGTTATAGTGGTGCTGTGCCAAGGCTGTCTCTGTGTAACAGCCTTGGCTTTCGTCGCGGCACCCGAGACTGAGGTGTGAATTATCGTGCTCTGGCAACCTGGCGTCATGGCGTCTACGATGTTATATGATAGTCTACGCATAGGGCACATTTGTCAGTATTAATCATATTATTGAAATTGTCGTAAAAATGTGTTTTAGTTAAGACTGAGGCTGCAGAATCCTTAACCTCAGACCTTGCTATCATCTCCGATTGGGATAAAAGGAACCTTTGGGTTTTTGTGTCCTTCAATGCCTCAAAAACCCAATTTATCCACCTTTCAACTCGACACAATCTTCCAAACACCTATCCCCTATTCTTCAACTACACTCAGCTGTCACCTTATAATTCTCCAGAAATAAATATCCTCAGTCTGTCCTTAACTCAAAATCTTAACTGGAAACTTCTCATCTCTTCTCTCACTAAATCAGCTTCCTCGAGGCTGGGCGTTCTGTATCGTCTCCTCCAGTTCTTCTGCCCCGCACCGCTGCTATCCATATACAAGGGCCTTGTCCGCCCTCGTATGGAGTATGCATCGCACGTGTGGGGGGCTCCACCCACACAGCTCTTCTCTATCTTTCGGCCACTCCTCTGTTGTAAAAAAAAAAATAAGGTCGCTGATTATGTAGCTGTATGTGTGTGTGCATGTGTAATGGCAAGTTGCCAGAACACGATAACGAAGACCTCAGACTCGTGTGCTGCGACTATAGTATACGTTTAGGAATGCTTGGTCTGGGTCTTGGGGTCTTGATGATGTACAGACATGTGTATAGATATAATAAACGGGTGCCTACTTCCCCTCAGAATCATCTTAATCTTTGTTTGTTTCTCAAGTTAATTTAAGTGATTACTCATCCTAATTTTAAATGCGTCTACTGTTCCTAATGTATAATGCGTCTGCTGTTCCTAATTTATAATGCGTCTGCTGTTCCTAATTTTAAAAGCGTCTGCTGTTCCTAATTTTAAAAGCGTCTGCTGTAGCCCTACGTGGCGCAATGCAGAGGAAGTTAACTTATTTAATCTGAAATTCAAGTGAAATGATCAGCAATTTAAGTTAAGTAACAGTAGTGAAGTATATGTGGCAGTGAGCATGTGGAAGGATGAGATGGAACGAGAGAACAAAGATTAACGAAAATAATAAAAAAAAAATCGCTCCCATCCCTTCCTTCTCCATACTTCCTTCCTCGAACAGTCGTCCGCCACTGGAACAGCCTCCCCGCAGAAGTAGTCAGTGCGGAAACGATCAACTCCATTTCCACTGACAGTAACTTTACTGCGTCGGGAGTGAACTGAACGTATCCAAGGTCACTTAATGTTCTTAGTTCTGTTCTTTTCTTCTTCTATGATTAGATATCATCATCATCAGCATAATTTCGTTTAACGTCCGTTTTCACTCTTCCTGAGCGGTTGGACGCTTTATGGGTCTCCTCTATTCTGCTCTGTCTTCTGCCTGATGCTCATCCAATCCCATCACTGCCAAGTCTTCCTGTATACACCTTCTCCACCTTTTCCTAGGTCTACCAACTGGTCTCCTTCCTTTTACTTTCAATCTCTCCAAAACTCCCAGCACTGTATCCTCCCCTGCTTTTCACATGTCCGAACTATAGGAGTCTCCCTTCTGAGCACTGTTTCCAGGTTCTCTACTCCACATATGTTAGCCACATCTAGCTGCGCTAGATACCCTGTCTTGCTAATCTCTCCACAACTCCCAGCACTGTATCATCCCCTGCTCCCTTCACATGTCCAAACCATCGGAGTATTTCCCTTCTGAGCACTGTTTCCAGGTCCTCTACTCCACATCTGTTAGTTACATCTGCACTGGGCACCCTGTCTTGCCAATCTCTCCAAACCTCCCAGCACTGTATCCTCCCCTGCGCTTTTCACATGTCCAAACCATCGGAGTCTTTCCCATCGGAAGGAGTTTCTTTTCAAACCGAGTCATCCGTCACTGGAACAATCTTCCTTCAGAAGTGGTAAATGCGAATACTATCAACTCCTTTAAATATAGAATCGACCTTCACTTCGCTGCGTCGGGAGTAAACTGAATATTGAGGTACTTTCATCTGCTCCTCAATATCGAGGTGCTTTCATCTGCTCGTCAATGTCGAGGTGCTTTCATCTGCTCCCCAGGCCCCAAGTGGCTGTCGAGCAGATTAAATCACCAAAGCGGGCAATCTCGTAAAGAGCCAATAGGATTTAAGTTGCCTGCATTTCCATGTTTCCATGTTTCTGAGGTGGTGGCGGAGTGGTTAGCGTGCCGGCCCCGCATTCGCAGGGTTGATGATGATGAGGGTTCGAATCCGCCGCTAACCACCTGGGATTCTTCAGTCACCGCCGAGGGGCCTAAGACTACCCACATGCTGTCCTGAAGACTATCCACCAACCCGGACTCAAGAAGATGCTATGCAAGTGAAATCAAGAATGATCTCCGGGGGGCAGCATGAGCCAATAATAATTGCGCCACTATAAACAATTGTCTGCGCCATAACGGGCTCGGGCCCACCATCAGGCCCCTAATAAAAAAAAGCCTACCGGCGCTTTAGGTCACATGTAAAAAAGGAAAAAAGAAAATGTTTCCAGGTCCTCTACTCCACATCTGTAAGCTACATCTGCACCGGACACCCTATCTTACCCTTCTCTCCACAACTCCCAGCACTGTGTCCTCCCCTGCTCTCTTTACATGTCCAAACCATCGGAGTCTTTCCCTTCTGAGCACTGTTTCCATCCAGGTCCTCTACGCCACATCTGTTAGCTACATCTGCACTGGATCGACACCCTTCTATTATAAGATTTGGAACAAAGAATAAAGAAGAGAATAAATTGCTCTCCCGCCCCCTCCCTCCCTCCCTCCTTCCTTACTTCCTCGAATTGAGTCGTCCGCCACTGTAACAGCCTTCCTGCAAGAGTGGTTAGCGCATAATGTGTGATTTTCAGTTAATAGAATAAACATGTGTGCAATATTCATGCAGTGGAGGAAATGATAAGACTCGTAATATGATAACAGAAAACAGTAAAGGAAGGAATATTAATTAAATGCATGAAACTAATTATAATCATTTTCCACAGCTAGAGGTCATTTTTTTCTTGTTCTTGTTTTAATAGTTTTATTTTTCTTCTTCTATATAAGAGGGATAATAATGATGATACTACTACTACTACTACTACTACTACTAATACTAATAATAATAATAATAATAATAATATTAATAATAATAATAATAACTAATATAAGAAGTGTGATAAAGGAGAAGAGAGGAAGAAGAGAAAAGAAAAAGGAGAAAGAAGATAATTTCAGATGAATAAAGTAGAGGAAAGAAGGAATGGAGGAAACAGAATGAAGGGAAATAGAAATAATGGAAATATATAACAATAGAACGGTTCAAGGGGGAACGGGGGGGGGGGGGGGTGCGGTACTCGGCTCACCTCAAAACAAAACAACGTGACTGAGAAAGAGTAAGGAAGGAGAGGAGGAAAAGGAAGGAGAGGGAGAGAAAGAGTAAGGGAGGAGAGAAGATGGAAGAGAAGGGAGGGGAGAGGGAGGGAAAGGAGGGGATGGAGTGAAAGGGAGGAGAGAGAGAATAAGGGAGGAGAGGAAGGGATGGAGGGAGGTTAGGAGTAAGGGAGGTGATAAGAGGGAGAGAGGGCTGTAAGTAAAGGAAGGTGAGGGAGAGAAAAAATAAGGGAGGAAAGGAGGGGATGGAGGAAAAGGAAGGAGGTGAGGGAAATGAGTAAGGCGAGGTTCCCACTATTCCGTTTTGACGGATCAGTCGACGTTAATAATGACTTCAAAATGACGTCAGCGAAATAGCGGCCGCTCGGCACGGATGATCCACTCCGTCAGTCCATCGCTTATCATTTGTTGACAAACATTTTTTTTTTTTTTTTACAACAAAGGAGGCAGCTCAAGGGCACACAGAAAAATAAAACAATAATAATAAAAAGCCCGCTACTCGCTGCTCCTAAAAAAGAAACAAAAGAGGTGGCCGAAAGCAAGATCGAATACGGGAGGAGAGGTGTCCTGATACCCTCCTCTTGAAAGCGTTCAAGTCGTAGGCAGGAGGAAATACAGATGAAGGAAGATTGTTCCAGAGTTTACCAGCGTGAGGGATAACAGAGTGAAGATGCTGGTTAACTCTTGCATAAGGGGTTTGGACAGTATAGGGATGAGCATGAGTAGAAAGTCGAGTGCAGCGGGGCCGCGGGAGGGGGGGAGGCATGCAGTTAGCAAGTTCAGAAGAGCAGTCAGCGTGGAAATATCGATAGAAGATAGAAAGAGAGGCAACATTGCGGCGGAATTTAAGAGGTAGAAGACTATCAGTATGAGGAGGAGAGCTGATGAGACGAAGAGCCTTAGCCTCCACTCTGTCCAGAAGAGCTGTGTGAGTGGAGCCCCCCCACACATGAGATGCATACTCCATACGACATATGGACAGCATTGACCACAACGATCTCTTGTATATGTTATTTTGTAGCTAAGTACTTATATTTCATATCTTTATGATATGTAGGATACAGAATTTTCACCCCGGTATGCGGGCGAATTGTTTTCACCTCAGGGAACTATACGTCCCTGCCCTGCATAGTCTCAGGTCACCCTTGGACAAGGTGTAATACCTGATCTGTCTCCCGTGCCAGGGTCACGGTGAAGCCTCTGGGCAGCAGCAGTGGTGGATTGGACTGCAGGCAGAGGATCTCTTAATTTTTTTTTTTTTTTTTTTTTACGCTGTTGCCTATTGCGCCGGTAGGCATCTTCCCGGTGGGGCCTGATGGTCGGCCCAAGGCTTCTTCCAGGTGGGGCCTGATGGTCGGCCCAGCCCGTTCTGGCGCAGGCGAGTGTTTATAGTGGCGCCATCTTGCATTGGCTCATGCTGCCCCCCGGAACTCGTTCTTGATTCGCTTGGACGGCTTCCTCTAGAGTCCGGGTTGATGGGTGGTCTTCAGGACAGCATGTGGGTAGTTTTAAGCCACTCGGCGGTGACCGAAAAATCCGAGTGGTAGCGTGGGGATTCGAACCCGCGTCGTCCATCACGCGGTGAATGTGGGCCCAGTACGCTACCACTTCGGCCACCGCCTACCCTAATAGACAATGGCTGGAGTTCCAGGGTCCTAGTCAGCTGGACCGTGCCTAATTATTTAGGCCTGCGGTGTAGAGGAGTGTGGCGACTTCTACACTAAAAAAAGCCTCCCTGGGAACCAGTTGTCGGTGTGAGCTCCTGTTCCTCCCCTTTGTCGACGGTACTCCCATCCCTATTCTGCATAACAGCTGGTTCTTGTTTTCTCCTGAAAGAGATGTCTTCCGTGGGCCATTTGAGGTTGTACCTCCCGGCTTCTAGGTGGAGTTTCTGAGGGTTTTTCTTATACTCAAGGAATATTTCAGCTTTTTGGTCTCTCAGGAAGGGCGTCTGATACTCTCTAGAGTTGGTGGAGAACACCTGGTGACAGGTGCCACTGGCCAGGCCTCGAAAGGGTCGCAGAGTTGGGTTAGACGTTTCGGAAAGTGGGAACGAATTGCTGGTTCCTCTCCTCCCTTGCCAGCTCTGCTCTGTGTGACTACGCCGGCCCCGTTCTATGGGACAAAACTTCGAGGACAATAGCTGAAAAGCGCCGGGTTGTGAAAGTCTCTCTCGTGACCGAGGCTCAGGACAAGCGATTGGTCTTTGAGGCGTTTTCAAGACCCTGTGGGAGCGAACTCCCAGTGTTGGAGGCATCTAACACAGCAGTATCTAATTTCCATGCACAATTTTTATATAATTTTTATACAATTCAATTTATGGTCACAATTTAAGTTATTTCGAAAGCGCTTTTAATATTTGCCCAAACTGTTAACTCGCTTAAATTTCTAACAATGCCTTCGAACCTTAAGTGTGACGTCTGTCCCGGACGTTTTGCAGCTCAGTTCTTCCAGCTGAGTAAAACTTGCCGCCTCTGCGTTCAAAGATTACATCTTCAGAAGGCTGTGACTGAATGGAAAGTCAAGCACAATGAACTTGAAAATAAATTTGTAGCCCTTCAGGAATTTGTTTTAACTAATGTGGCAATGACTCCACCATCGATGGTGGAGAGGCCCTCCACCGAGACTGTGCCCTCTCCAGACGACCCTCCTGCTTCACGGGAGGACGTGTTACCTGCCTCACAGGTTGACTCACAGCCTGCCTCACAGGATAACCCCCAGCCTGCCTCACAGGCTAACCCCCAGCCTACCTCACAGGCTAACCCCCAGCCTGCCTCACAGGCTAATCCCCGGCCTGCCTCACAGAACAACCGCCAGCCTGCCTCATAGGCTGACCCCCAGCCTGCCTCACAGGCTAACCCCCAGCCTGCTTCACAGGCTAACTCCCAGCCTGCCTCACAGGACAACTTCCAGCCTGCCCCACTTAACGCTTCTCTTCCTGCTTCACAGGATGTCGGGTTCCAACCTGTATGGAATGGTGCCAAACCGAAGCAGGCAACCAAGGATTTACTGACCCCCACTACCTTCAATAGGTTCCAGGTGCTGGCAGACACCATGGAGGATGAGTTCGAGACTCGCCTAGTTGGGGACTCCATGGTGCGTGGCCAGCTGGTTGAGTTCTGTGGTCGTTCATCAAACGGCCGCAGAAAACGTTACTGCTATCCAGGTGCCAGACTGGACGACATCACTGCAGCGTGCGATGATGTCACGAGAAATGCCGACCGAAACACCCTCTTTGTCATTCACGCGGGGACAAATGACGTAAAGACAACCCTTTCTGAGGAACTGCTTGAGAAATACCGCCGCATGATCAAGCAGTATAAACGTAAAACGGATGCCAGTAACATCATAATCTCAGGAATCCTCCCGAGGGTCGGTGCCGAATCTAGCTTTTACAATAAGGCCTTCAGCACAAACAACAGACTTCAGTCCCTTTGCTCACAAGAAAACGTCCAGTTCGCTAACTTGTGGAACAATTTTTACTACGATTCAGACTTGTTCCTTCCTGATGGCATTCACTTAAACCCTGTTGGAGCAGCCCGTTTCGGGAGGCTGCTCTGTGACCAAGTGGCTCTTCAAAAGCCAAAAAACGCGGAGGCGAGAACACCAGCAGCTCCACCGTGAGGGTGCCCTCAACCCGCAAAACTCCCGACTCGAATCACATTAAAGATTGCTATGTAAACGCTCGTAGCCTACGTAACAAATTTGAAGACTTAGAAGTCCTCGCAGCTACAAATCATTATCACATCATCGGAGTCACAGAATCTTGGATAGACACTTCAAATAGAGATTTCATTGCGGAATATAGATTACCGGGTTATACCATTTTTAGTCATGCAAGAGAGAACAGGCAGGGTGGAGGCGTTATCTTTTATATCCACAACTCTCTCCATCCAGTATCCGTGAAAACAGATAGTATAACCAATGTAGACACGGTCTTCATTGAAATTAAAAATAAATCTCGTAAAATAGTAATTGGACTTATCTACAGACCGCCAAGGCAGACTCTTGATATCGACAACGCATTAAGTGAATTATTATTAGAAACAAGTAGCAGTTGCGAGGCAGTAATTGTTGGGGACTTTAACTTGCCAGTGAAAAGATGGGGTGAACCGTTGAACTGTACACAAATTTACTAAAAAGTGATTTACATCAGCACGTTCAAGAACCGACTCGGGAAAATAATATACTTGACCTTATCTTTTCAATGACAGCTGATCTAGTTAACGAAGTAAATGTTGGTCCATTTTTTAGTTCTAGCGATCACCGAACAATCACATTCAGCATCAATATGAAAGAAAGTAAAGTAACTCCTAGTAAAGAAAAGGTGCCTGATTATCAGAGAGCGAATTTCGTAAGACTCCGATCAATTCTAAATAATTCTGACTGGACTGAAATCACGGCGGAAACAGATATTGATAAATCTTGGGGGGCCTTCACCACAATATTGAACAATGCCATAAGCATATGCGTACCCTATCGTAACAGACGTTCAGCTTCTAAGAAGAAACCCAAATGGTGGAATAACGAAATTCAAAATAGCCTATCTCTTAAAAAATGCGTATACAGTAGATACATATCAACTCAGAGTGAGGCTGACAAACTAGAGTTGGACAGAATTCGCCGCGAAACCAAGAAATTAATAAAACGAAGCAAGAAAAATCTTGAAGAATATATAGCGGAAACAAGTAAATATAAGCGGAAACAAGTAAATATAATCCTAAAGAATTTTTTAGCTATGTAAATAATAAAAAGTCACTCACTTGTGATATCGGACCGCTTGCTAATGAAAATGGTAACCACACGAACGATGAAAATGAAATGGCTACAATCCTAAATAACTTTTTCGCATCCGTATTTACCGACGAAGATTGTTTATCACCTCAACCGCCGGAGGTTAGAAGGGCCGAAAAGATGTTAAGTGGCGTGCTCATCGTAGAAAGTGACATTTTGCGCACAATTGAAAATATTAGAGTAAGCAAAGCTCCTGGTCCAGACAAAATTACCCCTAGGGTCTTAAAAGAAATCAAACATCAAATTTGTAAACCGCTCTCCATCATATTCAATAAATCTTTAACAGTTGGAAAAGTTCCGTCGGATTGGAAACTTGCAAATGTCACACCAATTTTCAAAAAGAGGGACAAGTCTCATCCAGGAAACTATCGACCAATTAGCCTGACATCTATTGTTTGTAAGTTAATGGAGACTATCATTCGCGACAATATGGTGAAATTCTTCGAAGAAAATAATATGATAAATAATTCGCAACATGGCTTCCGTAGTAAATGTTCGTGTTTGACTAACTTACGTGATATTTTCACTCGAGTTTTGAGGTGTTCGATGAAAGCAGATCAGTAGATATCATATATCTGGATTTTCAAAAGGCATTTGATAAGGTCCCCCACCAACGATTGCTCAGCAAACTACTGGCGCACGGTATCTCGGGTAGCGTTCACAATTGGCTTCCGGACTGGCTCTCTGAGCGGAAACAGAGAGTAGTTCTAAACGGTGTTACATCTAATTGGTTCGATGTCAAAAGCGGCGTACCTCAAGGATCAGTGCTTGGCCCCATGCTCTTCTTAATTTATGTTAATGATATCGATGATGGGCTCACTTGCAAAGTATCAAAATTTGCTGATGACACAAAAATTGCTAGTAAAGGAACTGCGACACCGACGAAGACGCTTTACAATCAGATCTAGATCGACTTGCACGTTGGGCCAATCAATGGCAAATGAAATTTAACGTTGACAAATGTAAAGTGTTGCATATCGGAAAAAATAACAATCGCGTTCGGTACGTAATGAATGGCCAACAACTTTCTGCAGTAAGTAAAGAAAAGGATCTTGGAATCACTATATCAAGCGATTTAAAGCCCGGTCAGCATTGTTCAGAGGTAGTTAAAACTGCAAACATATTGGTTGGCTTCATCGGACGAGTCTTTAATAATAAATCGGAAAAAGTAATATTAAAACTGTATAATTCGTTGGTTCGACCCCGTCTAGAGTACTGTGTACAGTTTTGGTCTCCCTACTACAGAAAAGACATAGAAGAGTAACAAAGATGATTCCTAGGTTGAGAAATTTGTCATATGAACAAAGGCTTAAAGAAGTAAATTCATACAGCCTATCAAAACGAAGAATGCGAGGCGATCTAATAGAAGTGTTTAAAATGTTCAAAGGATTCAGTGATATTAATGCGGAAGATTACTTTACAATTGATCGATCAAATAGAACAAGAAAAAAATCACAATTTGAAGATAAGTGGTAAAAGATTATCGTCGCACGAAGCTAAACACTTCTTCTTCAATCGAGTTGTTAATGTTTGGAACTCTCTACCTTGTGATGTCGTTGATAGTACAACAGTTACGGCCTTCAAGAATAGATTAGACAAGTGTTTTGAATCCAACCAGCAACTAAGATATTACTCATTGTCGTAATAACGTAAGTTCTTTCGAATACTGGTGTCCTTGTCCGCTTTTATCGCCCGGTTAGTGGTAGCAGTAATGGTAGTTCTTTCCTCTTTCCTACATAAATTCCATGCAGTTTTTCCATGCTGCATGGTTCTTTTTCCTTTCCTGCCAGCTTTGGCTGGAGGGATAGGGGGGGGGGGGGAGGAGCATTCGCCTTTGCTGTCCTTCATCTTCCACCTTTGATTAGATAGTTAGTGTAGCTTGTCACAAACAACCTCGTAAGGACCAGCAGGTCTGCTGTTGTTTGTTCTTTCTTTGTGTTCCTTTGTGTTATCTCTCCTCCTCTAAACCTCACCTTCAGTTCCTCACCGAAACACAGTTTATGAGGCTACTGACAGCAATCTCTACTCTGTTCCCTCCTACTATCTCTATCCTAAATTTCAATCCAAAGTTGGATGTTGCGTCTACGTTCGCAACGGCATCACTTGTTCACGTGTCCACGACCTTGACTCTTCTGAATTTTCCACCTCTGGCTAAGACTTCGTTGTCATACTATTACTAAATACATCTGTGCTGTTTATCTCTCACCCAACTCTACTAACTATGTTAAATTCTTTGACTACTTGAACTCTAAAGTGGAGCACATCTTGACCCACTCTCCCTTCACTGAAATCTCCATCTTGGGAGATTTCAATGTTCACCACCAGCTTTGGCTTTCATCCTCTTTCACTGACCAGCCTGGTGAACAAGCCTACGACTTTGCCCTCCTCAACGACCTAGAGCAGTTGGTTCAGCACCCTACACGTATTCCCGACCGTCTTGGAGACCGGCCCAACATACCTTACCTCTAACCCTTCTGGTTATTCTGTCAAACTGCTCTCTCCGTTGGGCTCCTCCGATCACAACCTTATTTCTGTATCCTGTCCTTTCGCTCCTGTACATCCTCTGGACCCACTGAAGAGGCGATACTTCTGGCATTTTGCTTCAGCTCGGTGGGACGACCTGAGGATGTACTTTCCCGATTTCCCGTGGAATGATTACTGCTTCCAGGATAGAGACCTCTCTGTGTGCGCTCAGCGCATCACAAAGGTGATTGTCTCTGGAATGGAGGCATACATTCCTCGTTCTTTCTCTACTCACACTAAAAAGCCTTGGTTTAATCACGCTTGTTCTCGTGCTGTCAGTGATAGAGAGACAGCTCACAAAAGGTACCAGAGCCTTCAAACTAATGCTAATAATGAACTTTACATTTCTGCCCGGAATCGTGCCAAATCTATTCTCCGACTAACCAAACACTCTTTCATTAATAGAAAATGCCAAAACCTTGCTTTCTCTAACTTTTCCCGTGACTTCTGGCATCTAGCCTAAAACACCTCCTCCAACTTCACTTCTTCAGCTTTCCCTCCAATCCTTAGTCCTGAGGGCAACACTGCCGTCTCATCTATCTCTAAGGCTGAACTCTTCTCTCAAACTTTTTCTAAAAACTCCACTCTGGACGATTCTGGGCATATTCCTCCTACTCATCACCCCTCTGACTCCTTTATGCCTGTTATAAAGATTCTTAAAAATGATGTTTTCTATGCCCTCTCTGGCCTCAATCCTCAGAAGGGTTATGGACCTGATGGAGTGCCTCCTATTGACCTTAAAAACTGTGCCTCCGCGCTGTCACCCTGCCTGGTCAAACTCTTTCGCCTCTGCCTGTCAACATCTACCTTTCCTTCCTGTTGGAAGTATGCCTTGATACAGCCTGTGCCTAAGAAGGGTGACCGTTCCAATCCCTCAAACTACTGTCCTATAGCTTTGCTTTCTTGTCTATCTAAAGCTTTTGAATCAATCCTTAACCGGAAGATTCAAAAGCACCTTTCCACTTCTGACCTTCTATCTGATCGCCAGTATGGGTGGGTTCCGAAAGGGGCGTTCTACTGGGGATCTCCCAGCCTTCTTAACTAACTCTTGGTCATCCTCTCTTAGCCGTTTCGGTGAAACCTTTGCTATTGCGCTGGACATATCAAAAGCTTTTGATGGGGTCTGGAACAAATCTTTGCTTTCCAAACTACCCTCCTACGGTTTCTATCCTTCTCTCTATACATTTATCTCCAGTTTCCTTTCTGACCGTTCTATTTCTGCTGTGGTAGACGGTCACTGTTCTTCCCCTAAACCTATTAACAGTGGTGTCCCACAGGGTTCTGTCCTATCTCCCACTCTCTTTCTGTTGCTCATTGATGATCTTCTTTCCAAAACGAACTGTCCTGTCCATTCCTACGCAGATGATTCCACTCTTAATTACTCAACTTCTTTTAATAGAAGACCCACCCTACAGGAACTTAACGACTCAAGGCTGGAGGTTGCAGAACGCTTAGCCTCAGACCTTACTATTATTTCCGATTGGGGCAAGAGGAACCTTGTGTTCTTCAACGCCTCAAAAACACAGTTTATCCACCTATCCACTCGACACAATCTTCCAAACAACTATCCCCTATTCTTTGATAACACCCAGCTATCATCTTCCTCAACACTAAACATCCTCGGTCTATCCTTAACTCAAAATAGTCCAGTAAATCTAGGGTTCAACCTAAAACAAATTGCAATAGATTGTTTCTCACTTCTGAGTGACTTGACTAGTCCTCAGGTACATCATACTAAAAATCCCCATGAATCCATGTGGTGGAAGGGGGTCAACGGCGGCCATTTTGGAATTTTCTTAAAAGTCATATATCTGGTAAAATAATAGTTTTATCAGGAAACACAACTCAATAAAAATTGTTCAGAATTGATTGTTTTATAGCAATGGCAGGTTATTTTACAAAGATAAATAAATATATAGGAAAAAATAATAAAATATTAAATTTTGATTACTGATTTTATTTTCAAAGACATATTCCTCAGAACTAGTGGCATCCATGACAAAATGCATCGAAGTAAAAATTGTAGAACAAACTTTCCTCTTTTGAAATATTTATACAAGTTTATGCATATTTTAAAAATTGACAAAGTTATGAGGGAAAATATACAAAAGCCATCCTTAAAAATAATAATAAATACCTCCAGTCAAACCTTAAAATTTATTACATTATAATGTTTCTCAACACTTAGTAATAATTAGTGTCATGCTATGAAAAGGTTTTTTTCCCTTCATTTCAGAAACCAAATTGCACAAAAAAGTTTTTTTTTTAATCTTACAAATAATGAAACTTAATTTCTGATGTAGTAATTTATTATTAATGTTGTCTGTTCTCCTAAACCCATATGAAAAAATAATAAACTATTGAAATTGAATAAATGTGCTAATTTTCAAAGACTTTTTCTGCAGAACTAGGGGCATGTATGACAAAACGCATCAAAATATAAGTTGCAGAACAAGCTTTCCTCTTTTGAAATATTCAAGTTTATCCATATTTTGAACATTAACAAAGATATGAGATACAATAGACAGAAAGCCACCAATAAATAATAAAAAAAACATATATAGTACCTCCAGTTAAACCTTAAAACATATTACAAGAGGTTTCTAAATACTTAGTAATAGATAGTGTCCAGCTATAGAATGTTTTTTGTTTTCCTTTCAATAACCAAATCGTAAAAAGAAACATAACATGTTTTTTTTTACAAGTATTATAATTTAATTCCTAATACAGTAATTTCTTATTGATCCACCCATTTGATATTCATGAAACTTTCCTGCAGGGTATACTTACACAATTAATATTCAGGGTATTCATCATCCTCATCAAGAACAAAATAATAATAATAACAATAATAATAATAATAATAATAATAATAATAATAATAATAATAATAATAACTATAACTCTCCTAAGCTATGGTGTTCAAAATTAATAGCATATGATCATAGAGCATCTCCAACTTAAAATAACACGTGCTTTCACCTCTAAAAGTATTTGCAAAACTCGTGTCACAACCTGTATACAATAGGCTACACTGTAAATTTATTAGACTAACCTAATATTTGTCATTAATTCTTTTAACATTTTCTGTGCTCTACTACTACTACTACTACTACTACTACTACTACTACTTACAACAGCAGCAGCAACAACAAAACAACAGCAACAATACTACTACAACTACTACTACTACTACTACTACTACTACTACTACTAATAATAATAATAATAATATCATCACTTTGCCAGTATGTTAACTTAGCACTTGTAATATTATAAAAGCCATTAATGACGTAGGTAGCAACATACTTACAAGAAAAGTGATGATATGGGAATATCACGTGTTGCCACCTTCCACATTCTTCATGCTCTGTACTGAGCGAGTCAGGCGATCAGCTGACTGGGATGCACCAGTAAGAAGCAAGCAACAATCTTGGCTTTCTGTATATTTTCCCTCATAACTTTGTCAATTTTTAAAATATGCATAAACTTGTATATATATTTCAAAAGAGGAAAGTTTGTTCTACAATTTTTACTTCGATGCATTTTGTCATGGATGCCACTAGTTCTGAGGAATATGTCTTTGAAAATAAAATCAGCAATCAAAATTTAATATTTTATTATTTTTTTCCTATATATTTATTTTGTAAAATAACCTGCCATTGCTATAAAACAATCAATTCTGAACAATTTTTATTGAGTTGTGTTTCCTGATAAAACTATTATTTTACCAGATATATGACTTTTAAGAAATTCCAAAATGGCCGCCGTTGACCCCCTTCCACCACATGGATTCATGGGGATTTTTAATATGATGTACCTGAGGACTAGTCAAGTCACTCAGAAGTGAGAAACAATCTATTGCAATTTGTTTTAGGTTGGGCACAATTTTATGCTAGATTTACTGGACTAAAATCTCAACTGGAAACTTCATATCTCATCTCTTACTAAATCAGCTTCCTCGAGGCTGGGCGTTCTGTACCGTCTCCGCCAGTTCTTCTCCCCCGCAAAGTTGCTGTCCATTTTCAGGGGCCTTGTCCGCCCTCGTATGGAGTATGCATCTCATGTGTGGGGGGGCTCCACTCTCACAGCTCTTCTGAACAGAGTGGAGGCTAAGGCTCTTCGTCTCATCAGCTCTCCTCCTCATACTGATAGTCTTCTACCTCTCAAATTCCGCCGCCATGTTGCCTCTCTTTCTATCTTCTATCGATAGTTTCATGCTGACTGCTCTTCTGAACTTGCTAACTGCATACCTCCCCCCCTCCCGCGGCCCCGCTGCACAAGACTTGCTACTCATGCTCATCCCTATACTGTCCAAACCCCTTATGCAAGAGTTAACCAGCATCTTCACTCTTTCATCCCTCACGCTGGTAAACTCTGGAACAATCTTCCTTCATCTGTATTTCCTCCTGCCTATGACTTGAACTCTTTCAAGAGGAGGGTATCAGGACATCTCTCCTCCCGAAATTGACCTCTGATTTCTAACACTCCTTTAACCTCTGTTTTTGAGCAGTAAGTAGCGGGCCTTTTTTTTTTTTTTTTTTCATTACGCCCTTGCACTGATTATTTACTTGATGGGTCTAAGAAAGCAATCAAAACTATGGACACAGTTACATCCAGTTTTGAGGAGAAGGAATAAAAGAGTCGAAAACATTGAGAAAAAAATATTGCATCACTTTAAGGGTCAGCTACAGATGACTAGTGTCAGATGTTTACCGGGTTTAGTCATTCCTCGGGTAGTTGCAAATATTACGTCTGCAGCTTTAGATCCCACATACCTCTGAACATGGTCATTTGATTATTTCGTTATTGATAAACCTGTATGCAGAACTTGAAAAAAATGAAGCAAGATATCAGGTGCTGTTATCTGGCCTTTACTAATTGCTTCAGGTGTCAAAGGATATGGATGATCTTTGCATTTTTTTTCCTGCATTATAACTGTTTTCAAATATAGAGCTGCTTCAGTCACTTTATGTTCAGGAGAAACAGCATAATTTCGAGCATGTTCCAAAGCCGCTTCAAATTGTATAGAGTGCACTATTATGCAAAACATTTCCTTCTTTCTTACTTGAATTAGTCATCTGTAGCTGACCCTTAAAGTGATGCAATATTTTTTCCCCAAGTTTTGACAAGAATATGTGGAAGTTATTCCCTTTTCCTAAACAACTGACAAATACCACGAGTGAATAAATTCAGGTCTTTGGTTTTCAATTACAGAAGACTTGATATATCCGGAGATAATAGAAAAATAATCTGCATGCAGCTCTCTCAGTACTGCATACTCTGACGTGGATTTTGTGTTGGATTCAACTCGATCAGCCGAGTGTATGCATGATTTACGACAGCTATGATCAGAGGTGGGCGCGGTACTGAAAAATCAGTAATGCGGTTGCGGTAGTGCGGTACTTTTTTCGGAGTAGTGAGATTGCGGTAGTGCGGTACTGTAGTAGCGGTAGTCACTAGTCAATTAAAAAAAAATACTTCATTGACTATCCTGGCCATCCATTGACTAACTAATCACTTGTAAGATTAAAAAAAAAGGACTAGGGGAGGGAGGGGGACAAATAAGGAAGGAGGAAGGGGGGGGGGGGCAGGGGAATAGAGGACGGGAAGGGGAGGAGGGGGAGGGAAGGGAATGCAACTTTCCGAGGGAAGAGGGAGGGGGCAGGCAAGGGGAGGAGGAGATCAGCGTCATGTGAGAGAGGAGGAAGTGAGGAGTGGAAAGGAAGGACGGAAGGAAGGACGGAAGGAAGGAAGGAAGGGTGGTGCAGCTGCAGGGATATGGGGGAGTGAAGGGGAAGGGGAGGAATATTCTCCAGCGTTTGAGCGAAAACTAAAGATTACTAATATAGGAAAGTCATGACAGGAAGAGTGAAACATTATTCAAACTGTCCAACATATTAAGACAAAACACATCAATTGCAAATGTTAATAGCGGCTCCCGTGGTAAAGCTTAAGCTCTGGCGTCTCAGGCTCAGCGAAGAAACCACGTGGAAATTTCAACGAGGAGATAATTATAATAATAACAACAACAACAACAACAACAATAATAATAATAATAATAATAATAATAATAATTAAAATAATAATAAAAAATAACTATATATTATTATTATTATTATTATTGAAATCATACAGTATTGATCTTGGCTACATTGAAGAGAGAGAGAGAGAGAGAGAGAGAGAGAGAGAGAGAGAGAGAGAGAGAGAGAGATTGATAAAATAGAAAAGTTCCAATGAAGTAAAAAAAAGACATATATAGTATGTACTATGGTATATGTTATGCATCAAAGGAAAAAATGTACGGAACATGAGATTGAGCGGCGATCATAGCAAAGCGTAGATATGAAGAAAATATTGCAGTCAACTGCAAAAATACTCCGAAATCTTTCTTCAGTTACATAGACAACAGAAAGGCGATCAGAAGTGGTATTGGACCTTCAACAAACAGCGACGGTGCACTAAAGGCTGTTCACTTAACTCTGAGCCGTGGAGCCGAGCCTCATTTGTAACGAGGCCGCTGATTGGCTGGCTGGCTCTCTCGCTCACCCTGTGTTGAAAGGCTGCATAAATGAATGCTCGCGTGGCACATGTCTATGTTTTATTCGTTATATCTTGTCTCATACACATAACAGACCATTTTTGTTGGTACCGTTGCACTCAGCAGTGAATGCAGAAGCTTCGATACTCAGGGAAAAACTATTACTAAGCAATAATAAAGAAGTTTTAGCGAGTTGAAGCGGAAATTTTCTTGCGATATCTTTATAACACTGTTTATTTATTATCATTTCCTGTGTAAATATTTAAAGGAATGCTGTTATAAACGATTGCGTTTCATAAAAGAATGTCTCCTGAACGGAATGCAATCATCAAATTATAGTTAGATGATAATATAAGCGGATTACTGAATTATTTATGAGCATGTGTCACTCGCCGGGAAGAGGGAGCAGCGAGGCAGCACGACACAAGGCTGTGTAGGGAGGTGAGGACGGGGGTAAGGAGAGCGCTGATTTTCTGTCGGCCTCTCTCACTCACCGTGTTGAGAGGCAGTGTATAATGGTATATGTTTATGTTTTATTCGTTATATCTTGTCTCATGTACGTGACAGATAATTTCTGTTGGTACCTTTAGACTCGGCAATGAATGGGGAACTTTCGATACTCAGGAAAAAGATAGCAATAAGCAACTATAAAGAAATTTTGGCGAGTTGAAGTGAAAGCTTTCTTCCGATATCTTTATAACGCTGTTTATTTATCATCATTTCCTGAATAAATATTCAAAGGTATGCTGCTATAAACTATTGCATTTCATGCATATGTGTAATATATGTGTAATATAGCCTACCTTGAACCGTGAAATTAGAAAATGCCTCAAAGCATGTCATGTCCCGCGTTTAGGAAATGCTACTTCTGAGAGAGAGAGAGAGAGAGAGAGAGAGAGAGAGAGAGAGAGAGAGAGAGAGAGAGAGAGAGAGAGAGAAGTAGCATTTCCTAAACGCGGGACATGACATGCTTTAAGGCATTTTCTAATTTCACGGTTCAAGGTAGGCTATATTACACACATTTTTTTTGTTTTACTCACAATACCACACCGTCCAGGCATTTAAGAAAAGAAATGGGGGGTAAAGTGTTCATGGCGTGATTTTATTTCATGTAGCTATATAACCTATATGTTCCACAGGAAAAACTATCAATCCAGTGTCAATAATCGTCAGATTAGCACCATTACTTTCATGTTGTGCCAAAGGATGCATCGTATCTATAAGTAAAATCAAGTAAGTAAAATAATAAATAATGCATGCAGGACACCCGGCCTATATATTTTCTGCTTTCCCCCCTCACTGCTGTGCTGTCTTCACTGCCTGAGCCTCCCCTCCCCCTCACCTGCAGCATGAGTCTGC
Source organism: Eriocheir sinensis (assembly GCF_024679095.1). Lineage (NCBI taxonomy): Eukaryota > Metazoa > Arthropoda > Malacostraca > Decapoda > Varunidae > Eriocheir > Eriocheir sinensis. The sequence goes on along the minus strand of NC_066531.1, from coordinate 12,130,111 downwards.
CGCCTGGCCGGCCGCACTCCGCCGCTCGCCCTTTCCCGCGAGTCATACCTTCCCATAAATTATTTTGTAATTCACTTACATTACCTTCTAACTATAAGTTGACAATTGTATTGCGTTCAGGAGACATCCCTCAATGAAATGCAATAGTTTATAGCAGCATACCTTTGAATATTTATTCAGGAAATGATGATAAATAAACAGCGTTATAAAGATATCGGAAGAAAGCTTTCACTTCCAACTCGCCAAAATTTCTTTATAGTTGCTTATTGCTATCTTTTTCCTGAGTATCGAAAGTTCCCCATTCATTGCCGAGTCTAAAGGTACCAACAGAAATTATCTGTCACGTACATGAGACAAGATATAACGAATAAAACATAAACATATACCATTATACACTGCCTCTCAACACGGTGAGTGAGAGAGGCCGCCAGCCAATCAGCGCTCTCCTTACCCCGTCCTCACCTCCCTACACAGCCTTGTGTCGTGCTGCCTCGCTGCTCCCTCTTCCCGGCGAGTGACACATGCTCATAAATAATTCAGTAATCCGCTTATATTATCATCTAACTATAATTTGATGATTGCATTCCGTTCAGGAGACATTCTTTTATGAAACGCAATCGTTTATAACAGCATTCCTTTAAATATTTACACAGGAAATGATAATAAATAAACAGTGTTATAAAGATATCGCAAGAAAATTTCCGCTTCAACTCGCTAAAACTTCTTTATTATTGCTTAGTAATAGTTTTTCCCTGAGTATCGAAGCTTCTGCATTCACTGCTGAGTGCAACGGTACCAACAAAAATGGTCTGTTATGTGTATGAGACAAGATATAACGAATAAAACATAGACATGTGCCACGCGAGCATTCATTTATGCAGCCTTTCAACACAGGGTGAGCGAGAGAGCCAGCCAGCCAATCAGCGGCCTCGTTACAAATGAGGCTCGGCTCCACGGCTCAGAGTTAAGTGAACAGCCTATAGTGACTGACAGCCAACACATTGCAAAACTCTTAAACAATTAATTTTCCTCGGTGTTTAATACTAACAGTCTCTCCACCACTACCACCAACACCAGTACTAATGTAAATCTCGAGCATGCTTTGCCTAACTTTAAAATAACAACCGATGAAGTCCTTAATGCTCTCCAATCACTTAAAACAAATAAAAGTCCTGGACCTGACAAAGTATATCCTATACTGCTTAAAGAACTAAAGAACGAAATATTCTCCTTCCTCACAACCGTATTTAATATGTTCGTGCGGCAAGGAATCGTCCCTTCGGATTGGAAAAAGGCTAACGTGACTAAAAAAATACCAGGTAATTACAGGCCCATTAGTCTAACTTCAGTTGTGGGTAAGCTACTTGAGAGCATAATTAGAGACAAAATTGAGAGTTACCTTGAAAGCCACTCATTAATTGGGGATTCACAACATGGCTTCCGTAAAAAAAGATCCTGCCTATCAAACCTATTGACCTTTTATAACGACCTCTTCTCAGTTTATGACGAAACCAAATCATTGGATATAGTTTATCTTGATTACCAGAAAGCGTTTGATAAAGTCCCACAACATAAATAACTTTATAAATCAAAGCAAATAGGTGTTGATGGCCAAGTACACCAATGGATCGCGAATTGGTTGAGCAACAGACATCAAAGAGTGGTGATTGACGGATTTAACTCAGAGTGGGCGCCGGTCACTAGTGGCGTCCCTCAGGGCTCTTCATTATTTTCATCAACAATGTAGATGTTGGACTCAATAATCGCATTAGTAAATTTGCGGACGACACAAGGATTGGTAACTCGGTTCTCACTGACGAAGACAGGCAATCCCTCCAAGAGGATTTGCACAAAATTTCAGCTTCGTCGGATGGATGGAATATGCCCTTTAACGTAGACAAGTGCAAGGTCTTTCAAGTTGGAACAAGAAATAAGAAGTTCGATTACGAAATGCGCGGCGTTAAATTCAAAAGTGTTCAATGCGTTAAGGACCTGGGGGTCCAATCGCGTCAAACCTCAAATTCTCACAGCATTGCATCGATGCAGAAGTAAAGCGAGCAGAATGTTGGGCTTCATTAAAAAAAAACTTTTTATTCAAGAATAGAGATGTAATACTTTCGCTCTACAATAGTTTAGTCAGATCCCACTTGGAATATGCGGTACAGTTTTGGTCTCCCCACCATGCAAAGGACATTGCTAAATTAGGTGTTCAGCGTCGGGCAACAAAAAATGATCCCTTCCTTGCGCAACAAATCCTACGAAGAATGGCTTTCCGCCCTTAACATGTTCTTTCTTGAGCAACGTCTCCTCCGAGGAAGACTGACCGAATGTTTTAAAATACTTAATGGTTTCACGAATGTAGACAGATCAAAATTGTTTATGATCGATGACACTTTGCGAACGATGAACAATGGCATAAAACTCAAATGTAGACAAGTAAATTCAGACTGCACCAGATTTTTCTTCACCAACGTTGTAGTGCGATAATGGAATAAGCTTCCACCTTCAGTGGTCCAGGATAACACGATTGACTCCTTTAAAACAAGCTCGAGCGTCACTTCCTTGAAGGGAACACTCACCCTCTGACACACACACACACACACACACAAAAAAAAAAGTATAAGATCTTTTAACTTGAAACTTCCTTGTTATATCCAAATCATCACTATAGTCTTCAGATGAGCCGGAGAATGTGGTACGTCATCGCGTCCGACGGTATGACGTCATAACGCTTTTCATGACGTCACAACTTCCCCTGGTTTTATTTTTTGTCGTAGAGACTTCTGATGCAACATGGAAATACTCAAATACCATACGAAGGGCGTGTAATTTCGTTTTTTTCAAAATTCCTAATATGTAATGAGTTATCGAGGTCGTAAACATAACGTTTTGCGTGACGTCGACCCGATCTCCATTTTCTTTAAATAAAATTCCCTATCTCTCAAGCTTTTCACTTTATCAGAAAAAAAGTACACGATGAAGGCCCAACCAATAACTAGTAACATGACAATTTAAAAGCAGTTTCAATCATATTTCAATGTTTGACATTTTTTTCAATGTAAACATTTCTTGTTTTGAGATGCAGGCGTTTAAATTTTTCAGTACAATGTATCGTAGCTATTTATTTCATCATTAGCATTATTTTCACACACAAAGCTCTATAGCTTATATTGATACTATACACAAAAAATCTACATATAATTCTAATATTTACTACAGCTTATCAGCACCCGGGTGTCTTGTCGAGAGGTGGCTTGTTCAATATCTTCTTACGCTTTTACCGGGTGTCTTCATACTGTCAAATCCAATCATGTCAACAAGAAGTAACTGTTGTTATAAGCAGCCACAAAGCAGAGCGTGCCAAATGACCATGGCGTGGCGAGCTTAGTGAGTGACTAAAAGCGTCTTCTATTTACGCCACCAAAGCAACCATGGTTTGCCAACTATGGTTGGTTAAAGCAACCAGAGTTGGGGCAACCAGCGTGTCATAAATAGAACGCGCCGCCAGCTGTTCCAGGCAACTTTGTAAACAATCGGCAGCTCTCCACAAACTTTGACAATGGCGGCATGTAAAGACTTCGAGGAGTTCTTTCCAGCGCTGTGCGTAGCACTCTCTGAAGAAGTGTGCCACAATGAATCAACAGCTGACATGGTGCCTGAACTTGTTGGCAGTGCAGTTGTGGGCCTGACAGATATGTCGAGGTGAGTGAAACTACAATAATTACAGCAGCAACGGACAGATGCGTCCACGATGCATCCTTTCCATAGTCGTGCTATATTTGAAAGGTAGTCCCACCACCTACTGTCTCCTGAAAGTGTAAAGACACTGCTGTACGAACGTATGGATCTCCCCAAATATACGCAACATGGTCACTTGGATATCTGACTTTTTTTTTTTTCTCTATCATTTCTTTCCTCGTATCTTCACAGGTACTCAACCCAGCTCCCAAGAAACATTGAGAATATGTTAATTTGCATGTAATTTCTGGCCACTCTTTCAAGGAGTGATCATGATTTTAACACATTCATAATATTCTGCACACTAAACTGTGAGTGAGAGTTCATTTCATAATTATTTACAGTTATGCACCAATCATAACATTTAACAAATATTCGTGACAGCTGCTTTTAAGTTTTGTCACATCATTAGTTTCCCATTCTAAATAACTCTAAAACTATTGATTTTCGATAAGAAAAAATCGGAAAACAATATGAAACTTGAGCTCTACCTAGTGAGACTATCAAACTTTTTGCAGTGAGTGCCATGTAGTATACATGTTAATAAATATATATCATACCTTTGTCCTTTAGTGACCACAGAGGGAAGCCTGAAAGTTTAATAAACTACAAAATTATCATATGGCCTTGGCCCACAACCATTGTGTCACCCAGAGCAGAGTTGTACCCAACCTATGTGTGCTAAACGATAAGTGTAGGTTATTTTAATTTGAGATTACATGCTGTCTGATATAGGTATCTGCCAAGAGTAGGCCTTCCTCTTTTGAGGGGAACTATGGCCTCTGTCTTGGGATTGAAGCTTCCTGACACCCATTTTATTTCTTTTTTTCTTAAAATAATTTTATCATTATAGAGCAAAGACAGACATTATGATAATTTAAAGGTTAGCACTGGGTATGTAAGAATTACACATTCTTGTTTCATGCGATTGCAGAATACATCGAGAAAGTGAGGCATCGTTTGCTGATGAACTGTTGGCCATGGACGACAAGGACTTCTTTCAGCACCTTCGCCTGACCAAGCCTGCCTTTACATATTTGCTGGATAACATCAAGAAGGATGACACTCCACCGAGAACCCATGGCAAGAAGAAGGTATCTACCACTGAAGGTCTGTTGCTTACATTATGGTTCCTTGGCAACAAGACATCTTTTCGAGAGACAGCTTTTCAGTTTCGTAGGACAATCAGTGCTGTCCATCGACTGTTTTATTCCACTGTTCTCCTGATATGTGAATTGGCTAAGAAGGTAATCACATGGCCATCAGATATAGACATGACCCAGAATGAATTTGTTAAAATTGCAAATATTCCTGGCATAGTAGGGGCAATAGATGCAACTCACATAAATGTCCGACCTCCAGAAGATAATCAGAAAGACTATCTAGATCGCATGATGAACCATAGTGAGGTGTTACTTGCAGTGTGTGATGCAAAAATGCGATTTACTCACATATCAACAGGATTTCCAGGAAGCATTCATGATCAGCGATGCCTTGACCTCTCCCATAATTTAAGTGCAGCAATCAAGACACCACCAAATGAATTTTTTCCCAGGAATGAGTTACACTTAGTTGGGGACTCAGGCTTTAAACTAGAAACAGCACTACTGGTACCCTACAAATATATCGGCAATCTGACAGAGAAGCAACGCATGTATAACAAAAAATTGTCAAAATCTAGAGTAGTCATTGAGAATGCATTTGGTTTTTTGAAAGGGAGATTTCGTTGTCTGAAACACCTTGAGGTAGATATAGAAAATGTAACCTCAATCATTGTTGCATGTTGTGTGATCCACAATGTAGCCCTTATGTTTCCTGATAAACTCACTGTGCCTGAATTGTCTGAATATTGTGATGACACAGACAATGAAGAGCATATTTTTGATCCTCAGTCACATGCAGTAGAGAAGAGAAATTTCATATGTAACAATTTGCCTTAGACTACAGTATCAGCTTGTTGCTGGATTTCTGGGGTAGATGTAATAAGGCAGCAGCTCGAAAAGTGATCAGCCATGACAGAAGTTGAACTCACGTTCTAAGATTATGTGTATGCTAACTATGTAACCCCAGCCTCCCCACGTCACCTATTATGTATTTTTTTATTACTCTGAAAGGCAAATGAGTGTCAATAACTTTGTAGTGTTATCATAACCCAGTGGCCACTCATTTGCTTCTTATGAAGATGGAAATGAGTCCTTTAGATTCATTAGACACAATTTCAGCTGGTAAATATTGTTTCTGCATAAATTGTGACATTAGTGCATCATGTATATGGAAGGAAAAGTATAAGGTGTGTTAACAGAGGAGGAGGATACAAGTAACTTACTAAAATAAAAGCCCTACTCATCAGTGGCACTGTGTACAAGTAACTAAATATAAATACCTATCAGGGAAGGATATTCAATAGGTTTGTATTTCATGCATTGAGTATCACATATTTATTGCATTAGATACTATAAAGTGTGCACTTTGGTTAATAAACTGATATAATTCATTCAATTGTTTAACCCTTAGGTAACTGTAAGTAGTAATAATTCTGCTGAATTATGATTTTCCGTTCTACAAATAATACTGAAAATTCTCTCAAATAAGACTCATTCCTTTTAAGTATATCAAACACACATTCCACTCCAGTGGTGAGAATCGAACCTGGACCTCCATCTACAATTTAGGCAGTTTAAACATCAGGCCACAATGGAGTACAAAAGTAAGGCTACACCATTTGCTTTACTTATGAACTGGTAAGGGAGCCCCGTGGCCTTGTGGCAAAACTCCTGGTATTTTTTAGGTCTGGGTTTAATTCCCACCATTGAAGTAAATGTTATCTTAATTCCTTTGGCTTCTTATACAAAATAAACAGGGAACTACTGTGACATCCAGGCTGAAAGACATGCCATCATCATCATCTAGTGTGATGCCCTAAGTTTCCTTTTATGGGATAGTATGGCTTTTGAGTCACCCCCACTCTTGGGAGTTTTAAGCAATCTCTTTACCAATATAACTTTTGCTCCTTGCTCTACATATTTTCTCAAGTTCTTCTTTGGTATCCCTACTGGCTTCCCTTCACCTATCCCCTGTTTTGCTACTGTCTAAAGTACATGGTCAATGTCTCTCTGCTAATTATATCCATACCTTCTCAGTGTTGGAAAAAAAGAAAAAGATATGACATTGATTAATTACTAATAAATTATTTGGTGGCTAATTCAGCCCAACATCCAAAACATTTTTACACTTTCAGTCACTGTCAGATTCATGTCGCCTTTTCCGCGATTTTTTTCCATGCATGGATTCGTAATTGTCATTGAATCTTCGCAATTCCTTTATAAGAGATTCACTGTGGTGTGCCCTAACGACTTCACTATTCTTCACAACTTCTGCATGCGTCTTCAGCTGATCCACAACATCCTGCAGCAGTCGTCTTACTTCAGCATTGTGTGAAGGAGGAGTTACCCTTTGCCGTCGGCTCCTACTGGGGCCAGCGCCTGTCACTGGTGTACTGGCTTCAGTATGGGTACTTGAACCAGCAGATCCAGTAACTCCTGTCGAGGGCCCTGCACCTGCCACTCCTATGCCGGCTTCAGCGCGTACACTTCGTCCAGTAGGTCCAGTACCACTTGTAGAGGGGCCAGCACTTGCCAGTGCTATGCTGGCCTCAGTGCGTCCACTTCGTCCAGTAGGTGCCACTCTTTTGCCACCTTCTGTGGGTGCACTTAGAACAGCTGGTGGTGGTAGTTCATGGTCAGCATCCAAATCTTCATCAGTTGGTGCAAAAGCAATCATTTCTTTTTGCAAAGAACAAGCCTATGGAAAGTATACAGATTACTATTAAAAGTCTGTTAAGAAAAGGGGAAGGGGCAGGGATAAACTGTTATTATGAACACAGTAGTAGCACTATCAATTTGGCAATGCAAAGACAATAGATTTAGCACATACAAATGCAAGTAAGGTTCACAGAGTTTAAGGTAAAAGATTTAAATGTATGTACATGAGGAAATTTAAATGTAATTCTTAACCTATTTTTATAGACAAAAATTTGCATTACCTACCATTGTTCTACCACTTTCAAAGAGGTTCCGTGGTTCAATGCTGTGGGAGACCCGAAGGAGACCATGGAGAATGTCAAAGTGAGAAGGTTGAGGGATTGGTGGTGCCCCTGTTTTATTGACATTGTCTATGTATTTTTTGTATGCCTTCAACAGGTTACTCCACTTCTGCCTGCACTGTAATGCTGTGGAGTTCCCATGAGGCAACTGTAATGCAAGATTATGTATTAGTGATATTGCATAATATAATATTCATATCGTCAAAACGAGGAGGCCACTATATGATTTCGCATCAAATTCCATTTTCATACAAATAAACTGAAACAAGTGACATTTGTGCTATAAGTGGGTGTTAAATCATATGCAGTTCTCAGGAATATGAATTGAGACAATTCTGATAAAGGTGATTATTAGCAACATTATAATCTCTGCAAAACTATATTTTTACCTGCAACAGGCAAATCAGGCACTTATGATGAATAAGGAACATAATTTGAGCATCAGACTAACAAACACTTTAATGGTACACAATCCATAACAATATAACTTTCATGTTGCTAACAGTGCAATATCCTCAAGTATACTGCAAAAGGCCCAATGTGCTGCTAGTTCCACTTCTTGTTAAACCGTGAACACTGCAACTGTACAATGCATGCATTAATGTGACAGATGAATGTGCTGTACACAAAAAAAATTTGATACTTTTTTATTTAGCTCACTGGTAATTTTGCTCCACACCTTAATTTTCTTAGTCTTATTGTCATTCAGAAGTGAAATATGTGCTTCAACAATCTGAAGAAAAATTTCTATTGCTAATGGAGACCAAACAACTGGACGAGGACCACCATGTGATGAACTGCCTTGAGTGTCATGCTGTGAAGCTGATAAAGACAAAGAATTTAAGCATTTATAATTTTATGCATCGCAAATCCCAAACTTGGATATGGATATGGGATTGCATATGGGATAAGTCCCATATGCAATGCAACCCCACACATAAATAAAGGGTGCAAGTTATGGGGACAGTGAACTCTATGAATTTGTATTAGGAGAGAAATGTAAGACAATGGTAACAGCTTATAATTATCATCTTAGGGAAGATGCTACACCATATGATGTTAGTGCATCTCATGCAAAGAGTAACCATAACTGTGTTGTACAGTGAAATATTAGACGTAAACCTACATTGTGTACTTCCCTCAAAGGGGTGAGGGGTTCCTTCACATGTCACTTCAAGAGTTAACGGTTCATCAGGCGACTCAGAGACATCACCTTGTGAGCCTGATACTTCTACAATCAGTGCATCTGTGAAAAAAAAAAATAGACTTCTAAGATTTGCTATTACAAGTTTAGCTTGATTGCTTATTAATTCATACATTATATATATATATATATATATATATATATATATATATATATATATATATATATATATATATATATATATATATATATATATATATATATTTAAGTCAATACTAAGGTACTAATTGAGATCTGCTAAATAGTTTTGTCATAACAAGTTAATTGTTTCTGATGGAGGGCATCTTAGAACTGACATATTGTTATAACTCAGTTTACCTTCTCTCTGTTGAACAAGGTGTGAGTGGGCAAACACTTGATGATCAATAATGTAGGTACTAGTTGGTGCCACCAAAGTACAGAAAGGACATTTATAACTGGAAAAAATGTAAAATATTAACAGATTTATGACATTGCTGTTATGGATGCCAAACAATATTCACAAAATTTCCAGCATCAATAGATACACCTCTTCATGACAATACTATTACATATATTTTTAATTCTTTGTGTCATGGTCCATCATTACAAAACTGTGTGTTTCGTAAAAAAAATTAGAACAGCCTCATGTCTTGTAGTACTTACGATGGACGATGAGCCTCTGCCATCTCTAGCAAGGAAGCAGTGTTATGTAATTACAACTGAAAAGTACGGAAAATTTATGATACTCACTGGCCACCATTTTGGTATTTGCCTGTGTATAGAGTTGTGACAAGTTTGAAAGATTACCTAAAGGGATAATTTTAGCTCTAATACAGACACAAAAAAATATTCAAATGAACAATTGCAATTTTACTTGTCTCTATGACGATTTTCCCCTATAAATTATGTGAAATAAATAAGTTTTATGGGAAAGGATGCAGGCGCTCCAGCTGTACTGCCTCTAAAGGTAACCAACACTTTCAGTTACAGCCGTGCCTGTCTTATTAACTGCATTTTTTTATTAATATGTCAGCATTGACACCTTTACATACCACCCAACTAGAAGCTGGCTGCAAGCTTGCACACCTGCCGTGGGTGGTGCTGCAGGCCAAACACCTGCCGCGGGTGGTGCTGCAGGCCAAACACCTGCAGCCGGTGCTGCTACAGGGCAAACACCTGCCGCGGCTGGTGCTGCAGGCCAAACACCTGCAGCCGGTGCTGCTGCACGGCAAACACCTGCCGCGGGTGGTGCTGCAGGCCAAACACCTGCAGCCGGTGCTGCTGCACGGCAAACACCTGCCGCGGGTGGTGCTGCAGGCCAAACACCTGCAGCCGGTGCTGCTACAGGGCAAACACCTGCCGCGGGTGGTGCTGCAGGCCAAACACCTGCAGCCGGTGCTGCTACAGGGCAAACACCTGCCGCGGGTGGTGCTGCAGGCCAAACACCTGCCGCGGGTGGTGCTGCAGGTCAAACACCTGCAGCCGGTGCTGCTGCAGGCCAGAATACCTGTCGTGGGTGCTGCTGCAGGCCAGAACAAATCCAAGCAAGCATGGGAAGAGTAGAGTTCCGCAAGTGTTTTGCGTCATCACTGATATTGAAGAAGAACAACTGATTTCTCGGCAAACTCCACCAGTTGAAATATCTCTCCACTCGAAAGAACACTTACGCACTCCATTCAGGTGGTGGCTTATGATATCTGACCAGAAAAGTACACTTATTTGTGAAATAACTCACCTTAAGGGACGCCTTGGTGTATCAGCTGATCTGCAACCACGATGGGGTTGCCAGACACCACCTCGACCAACCACTGTCCCGAGCGTGGTTGCTGTGGTTGCCCCTCCGAGCAACTACAGTTGCCCCAACCCGTGTTGCTTGGCGTAAATAGAACACGGAAAATCAGCTCCGAGCAACTCGAGTTGAGCAACCAGGCGTAAATAGAAGACGCCTTTTATGTTGTTTCTGTATACCTGTGTGTGCTTATGTGTGTGTGTGGGGAGCGGGGGGGGGGGGGGTCAAGGGTAAAAACAAAATCATAATGGAAGAAAATATAGCCCCCTGATCACTGCCCCTATAAAGAGAGTTAGAAGAGTGGCCAAAAAAGAGGTCAATTTCGGAAGGAGAGGCGTCCCGATACTCTCCTCTTGAAAGAGTTCAACTCGTAAGCAGGAGGAAATACAGATGAAGAAAGATTGTTAAAGAGTTTGCCAGTTTAAGGAACGGAGGAGTAGAGATGACGCAGAGAATAGGAGAGAAGACAGTGGGCAGCGGGTGGCGGACGGTGATCTCCTCCGTCCGCGCTCTGTGGTGTGGCTGGCTCTCGTTTCGTGCGACTCGCTCACATAACTATTGTGTAAAACTGTTAATATAGTTAAAATTCATCACACCTTTTAATGTCCCTGTGAGAGAGAGAACTAAAGTAAACTAAAGTGAACTTATAACGACTACCGCTCGGCCACACACCTCACTTAACTAAAGGCTATTGTGTTATCTCACCTACTTCAATCAACTTGTGAAGCAGGCCACGGTAACACCGGCCCTGTGACGAGTGAGATAACAGTTCGCGCCTTGAACTTAACACTTAACACCAACCACTTTAAAAGTAACACTTAAAAAAGGGTAACATAAGTGGTGGCAACGATTTACGGACCTCTCCGAAGTGTTAAATAGGTGTTATATCTCTCTCTCAAACATAACTTCAGTGAGAGTGTGTGGGTGCAGTGAACGGTATCGGAAACATCAAGCAAATGCTAACCAAAGCGCGCGGCCTTTCCTGCCCCGGTGAGTCGAGTCCGCACACAGCCGCACCCGAGTGCAAATCCCCGCCCCGCCCCGCAACTCCACACAGCCCATATTCTACACCGGGGGTCTCGTTACCTCTTACCGTTCGAGACACCCCATCGTGTACCTAAGCCCCAGCCTGTCGTAGGTGCGCACTTTTCTTCGCCAGACAACTCGGACCTTTGGGGCTGACTGTTGTGGGCGTATATACTCTGCCCGCCGCCCATCCTACCACCGCTACCAGACGACGGACGGCAGATCCTGCCACCCCGGCGATCCTGCCCAGCCACCGGCGAGGCGAAGGACGCGAGCGCGCTGAGTAGCGGGGTATGGAGTTGCTGTCTTCGTAGTATTTTTAACACATTTTAGCTGACACTACATTGATACGGTTTCAGTAATTACACCACTTGTACCAATATTTAAGGTGAATTACTATTATTATTTACGTGTTTATACGTGTGGGGCCGCATCTATTTTATTGTTTCAACTGTTGATTTTTCTGGCGTGTGGATGTTTAATATTCTTCCTGAATAACATTGTTGCTTATTTTATGTATAGTCATTCATTTTGTTTTCTCCTTTCTTTTGTGTATTTTATTGCACAGTGGAGAAGTTTTGTCTTGCTAAGCCTCACTCATATTCTTTTTCCTCTTTTTATGCATTTTAGAAGCATCGGGGAGGAGTGAGCACATACTTAGCGGTGAATGATTATTACTTTAATTATTTTTGCAGCGATATATTTTTTTTCTTTTACCATTTTACTCCTCATTTTACTAGTAACTCTTTTTAATGCCAGATAAACCTGCCCCGAAGTTACAAGCTCTCACCGAGAACCATGAGGAGTGGACAAAGGGAAAGGGACAGTGACGTCAAGGATAACGGTAACTGTCGTGTAAGGAGTGTAGCAGTCTTCAAAGGGTGCTTTCTCCTTCCTCTGAGCTGCATGAGCAACCAAGAGGTATTTACTTACCTTACTAATCCCACAATGGCTTCTGCCCCTAATCACCCGCTAACAGCAACAGCAGTTAGGCCTTTCGAAGATAGCAAGGGAGGCAGATTATTCGGCCAGGGACTTCTTGTTTCAAAGTAAGGTTGTCATGAACATTTCATTCGTGTCAGATCCGGGAGATAAATATCTCTCAGCTGCTCGAGGGTCAATCCCGGGAACGGGAACGGCGGCCCTCATAAACAGGAGCGCGTCCACGGAACGGGAGGATTATGATGCGTTTCGGTCACTGTTTCTTGACACATTTGGGGAAGATGGGCAACACAGCCTCGTAAAGGGTGTAAATTTTGCTGTGGACACTGTGCAAACGAGTGGCTTTTTTAACAGGCCAGTGGACGGCTATAGGCTGTCTATTGATTTGATCTCGTGTTTAAAACAAGGAAATTGGACAGATGGAGAAACCATATATGTAGCTAATGCGCGTAAATACCTAGAGTTCCTTGTGTACATGATTGTCCTTAAAGTTCCTCTTCGAAGGAGTGCAGTATCCCTTGACTACAGCCACACTGACAACCTGCACGATTTTGTCAGCCAACTTTTATGGCACTTAAAGTAAATTTAGGTCCTTTTTGAAGCTTTTTTGGCCGTCGACACGTTCATCGGGGAGGGGGGCCTTCGAGCCTCTGACTTAAACCTTTCTGGGTGTCACCATCGGTAATCAACAAAAAATTCCTTGGTGTGTTCTTTTACCCGTAGTTTAGGAAGAAATAGTCAAATGAATAGGTGGACGGAAATTTGAGCTTTACGATCTACTTTTTAATACACAGATTGGTGCATGGTGATCGTCTCCAAAGACTAGCGTCGGCTTGAGGTTCAGCCTGACGCTGCTTTGTCTATCTTTCCACCACACGACTATAACCTGCATCCTCGCTTTAACTAATTTTTGTTTGGTACCTGAGCTTTTGCCTGCATCTTTTTCATGCGAAAGGGGAGTGCTTGAGTAATACTTTTCACTCTAACCCACTATTTTCTTTTATTGCTGAGTTGCTGTAAGGCACTAGTCTTGTTTGTTCGGAGCCGTAATAATCAAGGGTGTAGAATAACATAGGGGTAGGTACTTTTTATCCTTGAACCTCATGTGCTTCTGCTTGAAACATACATTTTTCTCTGCAATAACAGACTTAACTAAACTTGAGCAGATGCTGTCCCTAACTTTTATTGTAACCAGCATGTGAATATCTGTAAGCTTTGGAAATAAGCAGACAAGTCTTACTTACCCTTTGCTTGACATACCACTGTTACCCGTGACTGGAATTATTTTTTAGGCGTCAGAGATGTGTCATCCACGTTCGCTACGATCGATGGATAGGTGGAAATTTGTCTTTTTAATTTGATGTTTATTAATGCTGGAATTACTTTAATCAATTATGTTGGCGTTATATATTTCAGTGAGATTTGTTACAACAGTGATTTCACAACTTGGTGACAGGATTTTCTCTTATAGTACTGTAGACCTGAAAAACGGAGTATCAGGAGTCAGTGGTGCTAACAGCCGATGCTTCTAAGGCTCTCCAGACTTGTCCTTGTTATCACATTGTAACTATCAGGATACTCTACGGATAACATTACCTCTTTTCACACAACCTTATCTCTTGTTGTAGACCCCGCCCGTCTCAAAGGCGTGCCGAGGGTAACGACACTGGCAATTAATTGTCACGCAACGGATGAGTGTTTCTCTGCGACAGTTTTGTGTCAAGGTGTGACTATAAGGTTCAGTGTGTAGCAGATATTCTTCAAAGGTTTTTTCTTTTTACTATTCCAAATAGCTCCATTATCATGTATCCTAATGACAGTTTAGTCAATTTATTTTTTCTAGGATGTATCATGTAAATCATTTTTCGAGCTATTATTTTGTTTTCTCGGAATATATCTCAGCTTCCACGTCCATGACTCTAGCCCTGTTTACCTCAACCTGTATGTACATTACCCATTTCTTGTTACTTTCATGATTATTATCATTGGCATTTCCCTATGTTGTATCGTTAGGCGGGCTCTGACTTGTGTGATAATCTTTAAAGCAACTGTAACAAGACCACGTTTAGCTAGTACACATTGGGCGACTGTAACATGAGAAGGTGAGGTGAGTCGCGGGGTCGAGACTTTTTAGAGGATCGAGCGATGTAAATATATATATATGTATATGTATATGTATATATATATATATATATATATATATATATATATATATATATATATATATATATATATATATATATATAACGTCATGTGTATATGAATGTATGAATGTATTGTAGCGACACCGGGTCGGTGTCGCACAACAGCATGTTTAACAACACGTCGTGCTTTTGGCCGTGGGAACTGTGATGAACTGACGCTAGATCAGCAAGGATCAGCAACGTATGGAGTATGCATCTCATGTGTGGGGGGGCTCCACTCACACAGCTCTTCTGGACAGAGTGGAGGCAAAGGCTCTTCGTCTCATCAGCTCTCCTCCTCATACTGATAGTCTTCTACCTCTTAAATTCCGCCGCAATGTTGCCTCTCTTTCTATCTTCTATCGATATTTCCACGCTGACTGCTCTTCTGAACTTGCTAACTGCATGCCTCCCCCTCCCGGGCCCCGCTGCACTCGACTTTCTACTCATGCTCATCCCTATACTGTCCAAACCCCTTATGCAAGAGTTAACCAGCATCTTCACTCTTTCATCCCTCACGCTGGTAAACTCTGGAACAATCTTCCTTCATCTGTATTTCCTCCTGCCTACGACTTGAACTCTTTCAAGAGGAGGGTATCAGGACACCTCTCCTCCCGAAACTGACTTATCTTTCGGCCACCTCTTTGGATTATTTTTAGGAGCAGCGGGTAGCGGGCTTTTTTTTTTTTTTTTTATTAATGTTCACTTTTTTGTGCCCTTGAGCTGTCTCCTTTGCTGTAAAAAAAAAAAAAAAATGATGACTTTAATCAGCAGTCATCAACCGGAAGCCACACCTTTCCGGACGAATCAAGATGCAATAAAAAGGGCGAGCAACGCAGAGAAGAGGAGTTACTTCCCCCCCTCCTTCCTCTGAGAAGGTTCCTCCAGTCTCCGTCGAAGCGCATTGAAAGAATGAGGTGTGGGACTGGCGGCATCTTCCTCTACCTGTGCCCAGGTGGCGCTGCTGACGCCGTTCTCGATCGCTTCATTAGACTGTTCCACGTGTTATTACTTCATTTTGCTGGTGCAGCCTAGACACTTTGTAGACTAGAAGTTGGGGTATCTGCCGTTTTTCTCTAGGCTTTATCGCGAGAGCGAGGATCCCTCTCTTATAATAGCTATCGTCATTCCGGGTTCCCCAAAATAGGTTTTTCGGAGATCAGAAAAGTCACTCTGGTTTTAGGCTTAATACCTTCCTACCCGTGTTTATGTTGTTTCTGTATATATGTGTGTGTGTGGGGGGGGGGGGGGGAGGTTCAAGGGCAAAAATAAATAATCATGATGGAAGAAAATATAGCCCGCTGATCACTGCCCCCATAAAAAGAGTTAGAAGAGTGGCCAAAAAAGAGGTCAATTTCGGAAGGAGAGGCATCCCGATACTCTCCTCCTGAAAGAGTTCAACTCGTTAGCAGAAGGAAATACAGATGAAGAAAGATTGTTGCAGAGTTTGCCAGTGTAAGGAACGGAGGAGTAGAGATGCTGGTTAACTCGTGCATAAGGGATTTGGACAGTATAGGGATAAGCTTGATTAAAAACTCGTGTGCAGCGGGGCCGCGGGAGGGGGAGAGCTAGGCAGTTAGCAAGTTCAAAAGAGCATATAACACTTTTTAGAAGCTGCTGGGGCACCTGAAGTATGGTGATAGCTCATTTTCTCTTTGGCAGACGTAGAGGATGGATGTATTGCTCCTCGGCCTCTACTGACGTACCACAAATCACGATGTCCCATAACAGCCAAGGTCAAACACAAAAACGACACTGTGTTCGTTTAGACAAGGCAGACATGTGTCCTATATTTATGCAAGTGGATGATCTCCCAGAAAACCAACTTCCTACATACAAAGATGTTCTATCATCTGTTCTGTGGCATAAATATAAGCTGCTTGAATCATCAAAGAGTCCTTCAGTTCACATGATATCTAAGTGTGTTGCAGAAAAGATAGTTCGCATTTACAGCCAGGAAAACATCCCCAGAATCAGTCAGAAATGCATTGTTGACAAATTAGAAGCCTATCACAACAAATACAGGAACTTGCTGAAACCTTTCAAAGACCGAAAAAAAATAAATGCCCAAGTTATGATAACAAAGTTAAAGAGTTCATCAGAGATGCTGCTAGATTATTTGAAGCAACAGCTTGCAGGTGCCCTGAATTCCAGTACTGTGCCTGTCCTCGACAGAAGAAAGTCCCCAAAATAGAACAAGAATTTGTAGAGGACCAAATAAATGAACGTAAAATGTTCATTGGAGGAGTGGACAAACGAACAACTGAAGCCATTAGGAAAAGAGAAGAAAGAAGAAATCAATATGCTGCAAGACCATCAGCCAGTTACAAGCATCAGGATGTCTTGTTCAAAGTGATACCTCGTCCTCAAATTTGACTAACTCAGAAGATGAATACACCCCTTCCAAGTACCAGCTCCATCATAGAAAACCAAAAGAAGGTGGAGCTGTGGGACAACAATGTAGAAATTAAAAAAAGAAAAAAGTAGAGAACAAAAACGTCTCTTCTTTCCCGGAGGCCTGTAACCGGGTTGGACTGTCTGATCGTGGTGGTGCATTACTATCTAGTGCAACCCTTGAAGTTTTAGGGGTTATTACAAAAGAGGATCCTTCCAAAGTCATAGATAGGAACAAAGTACGGAGATCGAGGCAATCAAACGGACAAAATTTGACAAAGGAAGCACATGGGAAAGTATAAGTTGCAGGCATCTACTTTGATGGAAGGAAAGAAACTCTTACTACGGAGAAGATTAGAAATAGAGACTATAGGAGAAAGATAATTGAAGAGCATATTGCTATAGTGGCTGAACCAGGTTCAGAATATCTAGGCCAGTATTCACCTGCCACTGGTTCTGCAAAGAGTACTGCCACAGGGCTAAAACAGTTTGCTAATAGAGAAAGGAATTTCCATGGAAAACGTACTGGCGATTGGATGTGATGGACTACTGTAAATACCGGGAATAAATCTGGGGTGATTTGTTAAATCGAGAAAAGCCTTGCCCACCCAGTTCATTGGTTCATCTGTCAGCTCCATGGCAATGAGCTGTCACTACGTCACCTTTTTGAAAAACTCGATGGTAAAACAAGTGGGCCACATGGCTTCGCAGGACCAATTGGAGATAGAAGCGTTGCATTAAACTACAATTTGACATCAGTGGGAGGAGAAATACTCGATTAGATTATTAGAGACAAACTTGTCAAGTTTCTATAAGACAATAATATAATCTCCGACACCCAGCATAGCTTCAGAAACAAGCGCTCCTGCCTAACGAATTTATTAGAGTTCTTCCAAGGTATATATAAGAACTGGGATGCCCACACCCCAAGTGATGTTTTATACCTGGACTTTTAGAAAGCCTTCGACATGGTACCGCACGCGCGACTCCTTAAGAGACTGCACACGGCGGGCATTGGAGCCAATCCGATCGCGTGGATAAGAGATTGGCTCACCGACAGAAAACAACGAGTGGTAATTAACGGACAGCCTTCCAATTGGCTTCCAGTCACTCGTGGAGTGCCTCAAGGGTCAGTGTGTGAACCCATTATCCTTATCATATATATTAACGACCTAGAATCAGGACTGAAATCTACGATATCGAAATTTACTGATGACATATATTGTGGTATTGCCTACGTTAAGTATTGTGATTGGGTTGTAGGTCCCCTTATTGTTTAATATGTTTATTGTGTTCCACACCTGAATGAGGGGTGTGGTGCGGTTGACTAGAGAGGTAAATTCTCGGCAATTATTGCGCTTGGCGGTTTTGATGACTTTCCTTGCCTGAACCCTTGCCTTTTTATATGCGATGTACTTTATCGGACTGGGCTGCTTGCTGAAATGCCTGTATCGTCTATTTTGCCTGTCGGCAATCTGTTGTCCACCATGGAACTCTATGCTTTGTGGCAACTGAAGAAGTCTTGGGAATGGTGGCCTCGGCGGCGTGTAATATGGAGCGTTGCATGTTATCAACCTTAGTGTCTATATCTTTCCCAGATATGTCCAGGTCGATGATCCTTCTGAAGGAATTCCAGTCTGCTTTTTTAAAACTAAATCTAGGGCAAACAGGGGCCCGTGTGCATGAGGTCGCGTGCATAAGAAATGCAGATAGGTAAATGGTCGCTGCCATACGAATCATCGATGGCTTCCTAAGAGAAGTCTGGTGAGATATTTGCGGATGAGATAGACAGGACAATAGCTGATGCGCTACCGGTTCGATCGTCTACGCGAGTCGCACTACCGTCGTTCAGAAGACAGAGGTTTGTCTGCATCAAAAGGTTTGTTATTTGCTCTCCACGAGCATCGCACCTCATGCTACACCACTGATGATGATGGGCGTTGAAGTCACCACCCAGCACCACTTTATTCCCAGGGAGCTGAGAATAAAGTGATAGCATTGTGTCATCACCAAAGGGAACGCGGGATGGAATATAGAGGGAGGGAATTTACATGTAAGTGCCGTTGAATTTAACTCTGCACGCGACAGCTTCAAGAGTTGTATTCAGAGTCACTTTCGTATGTGCAAGTGTTTTGTGAGTGTAGACGGCTACGCCGTGACCTGCGTATTTTCTGTACGAGTGGTAGAGTTTTAGGGCAGGATAATCTGGCTGATCCTCAAGCCTCGTCTCCTATAGACAAACGACTAACGGCCTGTGGGAGTTTATCAACAACGATAAAAAGTGTTCTTTATTACCAAGGCTTATACAATTCCACAGAATAGTATTGAACATGATGGTTTAAGAGTTACGGGGGCGGCCGTTGTTCTTATATTTATTTTTCTTCTTGGCCGACGAGTCATCGGCAGAAGAGTTACCGGGGGACCTCTCCCGGTGCTTGGCAGAGGAGATCTCCAATGACTCCCTCGAATCCGTCGAGGGAGAGTGTGCACGGCCGCCCTCCCGCGACGAAGCTAGGGTGGCGTTGCCGAGAGAACACTTAGGGTGCGTTTACACCAAGCACGTCGCGTCCCGTCACGTCACGTCACGTCACGTCAGGTGACTTGATGTGACACAGCTGCGTTTACACCAAGCGCGTCACGTCACGTCCAGTCAGGTCTGTTGATGCGTTTCTGTCAGTGACCTGACAGATTTCAAGAAGAATGGATACATCTACGCTCGCTGAAGTAGCGGTTTTATTATGGCGTCGTCGCCAGAGACGTAGAAAGAGAACTCGACTCTGGGTACATCCACTGAACACCAAGAGGCCAGATTTTGGGAGTTTCAGTCATTTGTTCCCGGACCTGATTGACCATCCAGAAAAATTCTATGATTTCTTCAGGATGACACAGGAGAACTTCAAGAAGTTAATAGACCTAGCTGGACCTTTCATTAGAAAACTCAACACTAACTACAGACGTGCTCTTGGAGTAGAAGAAAGAATGGCAATCTTTTTAAGGTAGGAACTATTTTATTGTACATTACACTAATTTTTACAAGTAGAACAATAGTAAACTAACTAGGCTATTGGCTAAATATGAAGATAGCAGTGTTTTCTGCTGGAAAGTGATAAAACTCATAAGACCTGTGCACAAAATAATTAATTCCTAAGACCTTGCACAAAATAATTAATTCCTAAGACCTTTGCACAAAATAATTAATTCCTAAGATCTTGCACAAAATAATTAATTCCTAAGACCTTTGCACAAAATCATTAATTCCTAAGATCTTGCACAAAATAATTAATTCCTAAGACCTTTGCACAAAATCATTAATTCCTAAGACCTTGCACAAAATCATTAATTCCTAAGATCTTGCACAAAATAATTAATTCCTAAGACCTTTGCACAAAATCATTAATTCCTAAGATCTTGCACAAAATAATTAATTCCTAAGACCTTTGCACAAAATAATTAATTCCTAAGACCTTGCACAAAATAATTAATTCCTAAGTTGCTTCTCAGAGGCGAAAATAAGTATTGTTAGTGTCACTTCCACTGGATGTACCTGGTGAGGGTGATGGTGTTGGTGTATGCAACTGATTTTGCTGAGTCCAGTAGCCATACTGGACAGAGGATTCAGGTTTATAAATCTTCCTACGGAGAGATTCCTGCATTTCAATTCTAAAATCTAAGTTGTCCATTGGCGACAGTTGCTTCACCATGGGAAGTAGACTTAACAGAAAATGGCGATCTGAATCATTATTATCTTGTGGCAACGTTTGTTCCCTCAGTAATTTTAGTTCGTTTAGGAACCGCATATCCATCTCCTCTTCAGTCTCCTTCTTGAGTTTTTTTGTGGCAGTAGGCTTCTTTAATATTGGAAGCATAGGCTTGACAGTACTGCTATTCTCACAAATTTCGATGTTACTTGCAGCTTCATCAGGAGTAGCATTGCCTGATGCTTCTACGACAGAACAAGGTGAATGATTCTGAGGTTCATCTTCAGTGTCATGATAGGTGTCTTGATGAGGAGGTGTTCGGACGTTTGAGGATGATGCTCGTGGAGTTACATGAGGGATTATAAATGTCATGGCATCATAGTATACCCACTTCCTTGCTTGGGTATTAGCTGATCCAGATGGTTTTGCACTGATTTTTCTTTTTTCCCTCATGAAATTGCTTCTTAGGTTCCCCCATTTCTCCTTACACCCGGCTTCTGCAAAAGAAAAAAAATAATTGAATTAACGTTTTGCACAGTGACGTTCACTGGTAAATTGTATGCTTGTTGCTAGGCTCCAACAGTAGGTTTGTCGGAATTATACAGCCTAATCACTGCGTAGCACACACACACACACACACACACACACATATATATTGTGTGTGTGTGTGTGTGTGTGTGTGCTACGCAGTGATTAGGCTATAATTCCGGCAAACTTACTATTGGAGTCTAGCAACAAGCATACGATTTACAATTATGATCCTATTATTTACTTATGTACAGTACTATTATATATCTATCTATCTATCTATCTATCTATCTATCTATCTATCTATATATATATATATATATATATATATATATATATATATATATATATATATATATATATATATATAAAATAGTACTGTACATTAGTAAATAACAGGATTATAATGTACAGTAAGGGCTCTCACTACTAAACAGTCAGACCTCTGTAGTCTACTGTATATAATAATAATTATTATTATATTTATTTTCAGGCATGTGGTTACTGGAGAATCTTTTGCTTCCCTTGGATACCAGTTTCGTGTTGATAGGGCCACAGTGCATAAGATTATCAAGGAAACCAGCAATGTTATTTGGGAAACATTGCAACCACAGTATATGCGGGTACCTACTGAACACCAGTGGGAGGAAATAGCTAAAACATTTTTTGAAAAATGTAATATTCCAAGTTGTATCGGAAGTATTGATGGTAAACACTGTCGGCTGAAATGTCCAGATGGAGCAGGATCCCTTTTTTATAATTACAAAGGATACCATTCTATTGTTCTTCTAGCCATTGCTGATGCTAACTGCTGTTTCACGCTGATCGATGTAGGGTCATATGGCCGAAACAGTGACAGTTCTGTTTTCACGGACTCAAACATGGGTAAGTCATTTAATTCTGGGGGATTAGGTATTCCACAACCAAGTGAAATACCAGTAACTGAAACTAAAATACCACATTTTCTTGTGGGAGACGAAGCGTTTCCACTGAAGCCTAATATCATGAGGCCATATCCTAGAAAGAACTTGGACTACTCCAAAAGGGTATTTAACTACCGGATAAGCAGGGCTAGAAGAACAGTAGAGTGCGCCTTTGGACTGTTAACCAAAAAATTTGGTTTGCTGCAAACTTCAATGGGGACCCTGCCTGGTCAAACTCTTTCGCCTCTGCCTGTCAACATCTACCTTTCCTTCTTGCTGGAAGTATGCCTTCACACAGCCTGTACCTAAGAAGGGTGACCGCTCCAATCCCTCAAACTACCGTCCTATTGCTTTACTTTGTCTATCTTCAAAGCTTTTGAATCAATCCTTAACCGTAAGATTCAAAAGCACCTTTCACTTCTGACCCTTCTATCTCTGATCGCCAGGGGTTCCCGCAAAGGCGTTCTACTGGTGATCTCCTAGCCTTCTTAACTGACTCTTGGTCATCCTCTCTTCTACGGTTTCTATCCTTTATCTCCAGTTTCCTTTCTGACCGTTCTATTTCTGCCGTGGTAGACGGTCACTGTTCTTCCCTAAATTAACAGTGGTGTCCCACAGGGTTCTTTCTGTCCTCCCACTCTTTTTCTGTTGTTCATTGATGATCTTCTTTCAAAACGAACTGTCCTATCCATTCCTACGCCGATGATTCCACTCTGCATTATTCAACTTTTTTAATAGAAGACCCACCCTTCAGGAACTTAACGACTCAAGGCTGGAGGCTGCAGAACGCTTAGCCTCAGACCTTACTATTATTTCCGATTGGGGCAAGAAGAACCTGGTGTCTTTCAACGCCTCAAAAACACAGTTTCTCCACCTATCCACTCGACACAATCTTCCAAACAACTATCCCCTATTCTTTGACAACACCCAGCTATCACCTTCCTCAACACTAAACATCCTCGGTCTATCCTTAACTCAAAATCTCAACTGGAAACTTCATATCTCATCTCTTACTAAATCAGCTTCCTCGAGGCTGGGCGTTCTGTACCGTCTCCGCCAGTTCTTCTCCCCTGCACAGTTGCTGTGTCCATATACAGGGCCTTGTCCGCCCTCGTATGGAGTATGCATCATGTGTGGGGGGCTCCATGGGGGGCTCACAGCTCTTCTGGACAGAGTGGAGGCAAAGGCTCTTCGTCTCATCAGCTCTCCTCCTCATACTGATAGTCTTCTACCTCTTAAATTCCGCCGCAATTTTGCCTCTCTTTCTATCTTCTATCGATATTTCCACGCTGACTGCTCTTCTGAACTTTCTAACTGCATGCCTCCCCCTTACCGCGGCCAAGATGCACTCGACTTTCTACTCATGCTCATCCCTATACTGTCCAAAACCCTTATGCAAGAGTTAACCAGCATCTTCACTCTTTCATCCCTCACGCTGGTAAACTCTGGAACAATCTTCCTTCATCTGTATTTCCTCCTGCCTACGACTTGAACTCTTTCAAGAGGAGGGTATCAGGACACCTCTCCTCCCGAAACTGACTTATCTTTCGGCCACCTCTTTGGATTCTTTTTAGGAGCAGCGAGTAGCGGGCTTTTTTTTTATTTTTTATTAATGTTTACTTTTTTGTGCCCTTGAGCTGTCTCCTTTGCTGTAAAAAAAAAAAAAAAAAAAAAGTGTTCAGGTATCGGAAGGATTGGTGAAAAGCATTTGTGTCCTTCACAATTTCATTCAGTATGAAAACAATTTTTCCTACTCTGTAAATGATGATCCTCATGATTCACCTCATTCCAATCATTCAAACTCTAGCCTGACAATAACAAGAAGCAATAGAGCCACAGCAGATGCTATGGGAGTTCGGGATATTTTTAAACAATATTTTGTTTCCCCAGGTGGAGCTCTTGAGTGGCAAGACAGAGTGATACAGGGTAATGTTTAATTCATAGACAAGTTCATAGCCTACTATATATTCATTATTTTATTTCATAGCCTATGTTTAGTATAGCTAGTATATAGTATATAGCTCTTGAGTGGCAAGACAGAGTGATACAGGGTAATGTCTAATTCATAGGGAAATTCATAGCCTACTATATATTCAATATTTTATTTCATAGCCTATGTTTAGTTCATAGTATACTTTAGGTCATAGACTATTGTATTGTTCATATTACATTTCATAGTTTTATATGTTAGTAAATATTGTATTTCATAGCCTATTATTTAGTTCATGATACAGTAGCTATGCAGTAGGGAATAGGCCTATTATTGTTGATTATAAGGTGAATAAAAAATGTTCTCTTACCTGGATATTTCATTTCATCAGCAATTTCTCTCCACAGTTTAGCAATGGCATCACGATCTCGGTGGCTGCGGTCTGTAGGATCGTATATAGCAGGGCGCTCTCGAACTAAGCTGATAAGGAGTTCCACATCCATATTCAAAACACGACTGACGCGCTGAGACTGGCTTGAAAAATAGAACCAGCTCTATATATTGACTTGACGCGACGCGACGCGGCGTGACGTGACGTGACTGGACGGAACCGGTGTAAACGCATTTTTCAAATATCCATACAAATCAGTGTTAAACTGGGGTGGCGATTCATGACTTGACGTGACGTGACGTGATGTGACGGGACGCGACGTGCTTGGTGTAAACGCACCCTTAGGGAGGGAGGTTACGGCCGTACCATAAGGCAACCTCTTCGACTGTAGAACCTTTTCGGCCATTTTCTCCTACCATAAAACTCAAAGGGTTTCCTCCGGAGCGGAATGGAAGGTGTTGAAGGGCGAAATTATTTCGACATAGGCACATCTTCGTCAGCCCCTTCGCATATTTTATGCGTCAATTCTGCATTTCGTTCATTAATATAGTAGTTAAGGATCCAGGAATTATAATAAAATGTATTTGATCTAATATGATTCGGCAAAAGTTTTTTAAATAAATTATTTAAAATGTTGTTTAAGACTTTAGGGTTGTATCATGATATTTACCCCTTGCCGGGTCAACAGCCTCCTTGATTAACTCAAGCAGGTAGTCTTTTGCTACAGCTCCGATGGGGCTCGATCACTTTTCTAACGGCTCCTGGCTTGACGGGATGGTAGCGAGGGGCAGAGGAGTGATAGCGGCAGGCACGTGTGGACTCCCTGGCCGAGTGCGTGGAGAGGTGGAAACACGGGCCGGGCAGGGATGCCAACCCTATCACTCACGCTATTTACCCAATTATACCTATATTTGCCTTTCATTCAACCATTTTATTCGTAATTATACATTGAACAACATATATGATTACACTAATATATGTAAAATGCTTCAAATATCAATATTTCCGTGTAGAGATGCTTACAGAAACTACCAACCCAACTCGGAAGAAGCTCTAGCGAAGGGAGGGGCCGATATCACGTTATAGTATCCGGCAGAAAGGGGGCACCGTTTAAGGGAAGAGGAAGAGGAAGGTTTAGAGGCTGCCTAATGGTACGGCCGTTAGGTTCAATGCATCCTTGTCAGGTTTCTTCACGGGGCGGGTTAATAACAGCAGTAGAAAAGCTGGGTGGAGTAGGATTAGCGAGAGTAGTGTTATTACCAGCAGTAGCAACATAAGTAGTAGAAGTAGTAGATGTAGAGGATGTAGTGGTAGAAGCAGAGCTTTGAGAAACAGGTGAGGCAAGTTGAGCACTAGGCGTGACAGGCAAGGGGTCAGTCTGTACTGCAATCGTAGCTGTCCCCGGTTTCGGGTTCACCATTGCGGCGCAGGAAGTGCTTAGGGCGGGAGTAACAAGTTCAGCCTGTTTCTCCTTCACCAGCTTCCTCGTCTCAAAGTAAGTGATTCCCTTATTTGGCGTGACGGTGCAGACCTCTTTCTCCTGTTTCCACACGGGGCAGCCCGTGAGAGGGAGGGGTGAGCATCCTCACAGTTTCGGCACTTCTGAACCAGTGACATGCATGACTCAGTATCGTGGCCCTCCGCCGCACACTTACTGCAGTACCTGCTAAAAGCCCGACAAGTGTTGCCATGGTGCCCAAAATGTTGGTATTTGAAACAGCGCAGAGGGTTCGGAACGTAGGGTCTGACCTTGACATGTTCATATCCATATTTGACATCAGCTGGAAAAACTGAAACGCCGGGCACAGGTAGGTTCAGAACGGTGACAAAGGGGTCTCGGGGCAGGCAGCCAGCGGAAAGGAGGCAGGACGTTGACTTAAGTGCCTTTGCATAACAGCTGATCCCCGCAGACGATACAAGCACCCTCAGCTCCATTCCACTGTTTCAAGACAATAGTATTCGCTACTGATGTGTTTAATAACTGTAAAGTACGCTAACTACCTACCCTCACAATCCTCAGTTAACAGAAACCACTGAAGGGACTTTATTCCG
Source organism: Eriocheir sinensis (assembly GCF_024679095.1). Lineage (NCBI taxonomy): Eukaryota > Metazoa > Arthropoda > Malacostraca > Decapoda > Varunidae > Eriocheir > Eriocheir sinensis. The sequence goes on along the minus strand of NC_066531.1, from coordinate 12,103,250 downwards.
CTATCATTTTATTTTTGTTTTGTTTTGCATTCTTTTTATTCACCTCCACGATTCAGTGGTTAGCGTCCCTGATTACGAATCTGCGGGCCTGGGTTCGAATTCTGGCCTGGGCAGTCGGCGTGCAGCCCACCCAGCTGTTCATCCTTCCTTTCCGGATAGTCGATAAATAGGTACCTGGGGTCAAGATCTAAAGAAAGGGAGGTCAACTCACGGTCGGCTCAAAACTCGTCCCATTCCGCGCATCCTCCCGAGGCTCCTCCCTCTGACCAAGTGACGTAGCACAGGGTATAAAAAAAAGTTGACCGAGCAGGCAACCCCTCCAGTCACATTCACACCGCAACAAGTGAAGGGACCTGACCTGACCTTGCTCTTCGCTCGCACCTAATAATGGTGTATTGCCTTGCTACATGTGTGTGTATACCTCTCTCTCTCTCTCTCTCTCTCTCTCTCTCTCTCTCTCTCTCTCTCTCTCTCTCTGTGCCCCGGCATACTTGTGTGTGTGAGCGTGTGTGTGTGTGTGTGTGTGTGTGTGTGTGTGTGTGTGTGTGTGTGTGTGTGTATTGGTATACTTGTGTGTGTATACTTTTTTTTTTTTTTTACAACAAAGGAGGCAGCTCAAGGGCACACAAAAAAAGAAAACAATAATAAAAAAAAAAAGCCCGCTACTCGCTGCTCCTAAAAAAGAAACAAAAGAGGTGGCCGAAAGGAAGATCAAATACGGGAGGAGAGGTGTCCTGATACCCTCCTCTTGAAAGAGTTCAAGTCGTAGGCAGGAGGAAATACAGATGAAGGAAGATTGTTCCAGAGTTTACAAGCGTGAGGGGTGAAAGAGTGAAGATGCTGGGTAACTCTTACATAAGGGGTTTGGACAGTATAGGGATGAGCATGAGTAGAAAGTCGAGTGCAGCGAGGCCGCGGGAGGGGGGGAGGCATGCAGTTAGCAAATTCAGAAGAGCAGTCGGCGTGGAAATATCGATAGAAGATAGAAAGAGAGGCAACATTGCGGCGGAATTTAAGAGGTAGTAGACTATCAGTATGAGGAGGAGAGCTGATGAGACGAAGAGCCTTAGCCTCCACTCTGTCCAGAAGAGCTGTGTGACTGAAGCCCACCCACACATGAGATGCATACTCCATACGAGGGCGGACAAGGCGGAGACGTTACAGAACGCCCAGCCTCGAGGAAGCTGATTTAGTAAGAGATGAGATATGAAGTTTTCAGTTGAGATTTTGAGTTGAGGATAGACCGAGGATGTTTAGTGTTGAGGAAGGTGATAGCTGGGTGTTGTCAAAGAATAGGGGATAGTTGTTTGAAAGATTGTGTCGAGTGGAAAGGTGGATAAACTGTGTTTTTGAGGCGTTGAAGGACACCAGGTTCTTCTTGCCCCAATCGGAAATAATAGTAAGGTCTGAGGCTAAGCGTTCTGCAGCCTCCAGCCTTGAGTCGTTAAGTTCCTGAAGGGTGGGTCTTCTATTAAAAGAAGTTGAGTAATGCAGAGTGGAATCATCGGCGTAGGAATGGATAGGACAGTTCGTTTTGGAAAGAAGATCATCAATGAACAACATAAAAAGAGTGGGAGATAGGACAGAACCCTGTGGGACACCACTGTTAATAGATCGGTCAGAAAGGAAACTGGAGATAAAGGTACAGAGAGAAGGATAGAAACCGTAGGAGGGTAGTTTAGAAAGCAAAGCTTTTGATATGTTCAGCGCAATAGCAAAAGTTTCACCGAAACGGCTAAGAGAGGATGACCAAGAGTCAGTTAAGAAGGCTAGGAGATCACCAGTAGAACGCCCCTTGCGGAACCCATACTGGCGATCAGATAGAAGGTCAGAAGTAGAAAGGTGCTTTTGAATCTTCCGGTTAAGGATTGATTCAAAAGCTTTAGATGGACAAAAAAGCAAAGGTATAGGACAGTAGTTTGAGGGATTGGAACGGTCACCCTTCTTAGGCACAGGCTGTATGAAGGCATACTTCCAGCAAGAAAGAAAGGTAGATGTTGACAGGCAGAGGCGAAAGAGTTTGACCAGGCAGGGTGACAGCACGGAGGCAGAGTTTTTAAGGACAATAGGAGGCACTCCATCAGGTCCATAAGCCTTCTGAGGATTGAGGCCAGAGAGGGCATATAAAACATCATTTTGAAGAATCTTTATAACAGGCATAAAGGAGTCAGAGGGGGGATGAGTAGGAGGAATATGCCCAGAATCGTCCAGAGTGGAGTTTTTAGAAAAAGTTTGAGAGAAGACTTCAGCCTTAGAGATAGATGAGACGGCAGTGTTGCCGGCAGGACTGAGGAGTGGAGGGAAAGATGAAGAAGTGAAGTTGGAGGAGATGTTTTTGGCTAGATGCCAGAAGTCACGGGAAGAGTTAGAGAAAGCAAGGTTTTGACATTTTCTATTAATGAAATAATTTTTGGTTAGTCGGAGAATAGAATGATTTGGCACGATTTCGGGCAGAAATGTAAAATTCATAATTAGCATTAGTTTGAAGGCTCTGGTACCTTTTGTGAGCTACCTCTCTATCATTGACAGCACGAGAACAAGCGTGATTAAACCAAGGCTTTTTAGCGTGAGGAGTAGAGAAAGAACGAGGAATGTATGCCTCCATTCCGGAGACAATCACCTCTGTGATGCGCTGAGCACACACAGAGGGGTCTCTATCCTGGAAGCAATAATCATTCCACGGGAAATCGGAAAAGTACATCCTCAGGTCGTCCTACCGAGCTGAAGCAAAATGCCAGAAGCATCGCCTCTTCGGTGGGTCCAGAGGGTGTACAGGAGCGATAGGACAGGATGCAGAAATAAGATTGTGATCGGAGGAGCCCAACGGAGAGAACAGTTTGACAGAATAAGCAGAAGGGTTTGAGGTAAGGAAGAGGTCTATAATGTTGGGCCGATCTCCAAGACGGTAGGCAATACGTGTAGGGTGCTGATCCAACTGCTCTAGGTCGTTGAGGATAGCAAAGTTGTAGGCTTGTTCACCAGGCTGGTCAGTGAAAGAGGATGAAAGCCAAAGCTGGTGGTGAACATTGAAATATCCTAGGATGGAAATTTCAGCGAAGGGAGAGTGGGTCAAGATGTGCTCCACTTTAGAATTCAAATAGTCAAAAAATTTTACATAGTTGGTAGAGTTAGGTGAGAGATAAACAGCACAGATGTATTTTATAATAGAATGACAATGAAGTCTTAGCCAGATGGTGGAAAATTCTGAAGAATCAAGGTTGTGGGCACGACAGCAAGTGATGTCGTTGCTCACGTAGGCGCAACATCCAACTTTGGATTGAAATTAAGGATAGAGATAGTAGGAGGGAACAGAGTAGAGATTGCTGTTAGTAGCCTCAGAAACCAGTGTTTCGGTGAGGAAGAGAAGGTGAGGTTTAGAGGAAGAGAGATGGTGTTCCACTGTATGAAAATTAGAAGGAAGACCGCGAATGTTGCAGAAAATGAGAAGAAAGAGGTTTGAGGAGTTATCAAGACACCTCTCGGGTCGGCAGCCAGAAGGGGAGTCCTGCCTGGGGGAATTTGTGGTCCCCCCCACAGGCGGGGACTCGGAGGCAAGGTGGAGGTGCGCCATTTTGAAATTTGAATTTTGGGAAAAGGTGGATATGTTGTGTGAATGTAATGTGGTGTGGATAGAGAGAGGATATGTATTTAGAGAGCATGCTGAACTACTCGCTGGTGTTGGTGAGACAATAGGGAAACGGTTAGTGAGGACATGGGAAGGGTTTTTGGAGGGCTTCAGCTCCCTTCTCACCTCCCATATATATCTCACCGGGAGTGGCTTGCGCCTGTTCGGCAGGTGTCCTCCTACCTAATCCAGCCTGTCTCAGTTTGTCTCTCTTGTTACTCATTTATCTTCCACTGTCTGTCCTCGTCCTCCTATTGTTAACTCATACATATTGTTTACTACACACACAAACATTTATATGTCATCCACACCATACACACGCATACACACACAAACACCTTTTCTATTTATTTTGTTTGTTCTTATCACCTGTACGATTTTTATGTCAATAAAAAAGCCTGACGGATATTGACTTTCTCTATCCATGAACCAATTAGCACGTAGAACACTCGCTACCGGCTAAACGTGTAGGGTGCTGAACCAACTGCTTTAGGTCGTTGAGGAGGGCAAATTTGTAGGCTTGTTCACCAGGCTGGTCAGTGAAAGAGGATGAAAGACAAAGCTGGTGGTGAACATTGAAATCTCCCAAGATGGAGATTTCAGAGAAGGGAGAGTGGGTCAAGATGTGCTCCACTTTAGAGGAGGAGAGATGGTGCTCCACAGAATGAAAACGTGTATCCTACATATCATGAATATGAAATATAAGTACTTAGCTACTATACAAGAGGTCGTTGTGGTTAATGCTGTCCATATGTTTGTCAACAAATGATGGACGATGGACTGACGGAGTGGATCATCCGTGCCGAGCGGCCGCTATTTCGCTGACGTCATTTTGAGGTCATTATTAACGTCGACGGATCCGTCAAAACGGAATAGTGGGAACCTCGCCTTACTCATTTCCCTCACCTCCTTCCTTTTCCTCCATCCCCTCCTTTCCTCCCTTATTTTTTCTCTCCCTCACCTTCCTTTACTTACAGCCCCTCTCTCCCTCTTATCACCTCTCTTACTCCTTACCTCCCTTCATCCCCTCCTTTCCTCCCTTATTCTCTCTCTCCTCCCTTTCACTCCATCCCCTTCTTTCTCTCCCTCTCCCCTCCCTTCTCTTCTCTTCCATTTTCTCTCCTCCCTTACTCTTTCTCTCCCTCTCCTTTCTTTTCCTCCTCTCCTCCCTTCCCAGTTCCCACCTCCCTCCTCCCTTACATTCTCTCCCTCTCCTCCCTTACTCTTTCTCAGTCACGTTGTTTTGTTTTGAGGTGAGCCGAGTACCCGCACCGTCCCACTTTGACCCGCTCTATTGTTATATATCTCCATTATTTCTATCTCCCTTCCTTCTGTTTCCTCTATTCCTTCTTTCCTCTTCTTTATTCTTCTGCAATTCTCTCCTTTCTCCTTCTTTTTCTTTTCTCTTCTTCCTCTCTTCTCCTTTATCACACTTCTCATGTTACTGTTACTGTAATTATTATTATTATTATTATTATTATTATTATTATTATTATTATTATTATTATTATCATCATTATTATCATCATTATTATCTCTCTCTCTCATATAGAAGAAGAAGAAAACTATTAAAACAAGAAGAAGAAAAAAACAACCTATAGCTGTGGAAAATTATTATAATTGGTTTCATGCACTAAATTAATGTTCCTTCCTTTACTGTTTTCTATTATCATATTACGAGTCTTATCATTTCCTCCACTGCATGAATATTGCACACATGTTTCTTGTATTAATTGAAAATCACACAGTATGCGCTAACCACTCTTGCAGGAGGGCTGTTACAGTTGCGGACGACTCAATTCGAGGAAGGAGGGAGGGAGGGAGGGAGGGGGCGGGAGAGCAATTTATTATCTTCTTTATTCTTTGTTCCATATCTCATAATAGAAGGGTGTCGATCCAGTGCAGATGTAGCTAACATATGTGGAGTAAAGGACCTGCATGGAAACAGTGCTCAGAAGGGAAAGACTCCGATGGTTTGGACATGTAAAGAGAGCAGGGGAGGACACAGTGCTGGGAGTTGTGGAGAGAATGGTAAGATAGGGTGTCCGGTGCAGATGTAGCTTACAGATGTGGAGTAGAGGACCTGGAAACAGTTTCTTTTTTTCCTTTTTTACATGTGACCTAAAGCGCCGGTAGGCTTTTGTTTATTAGGGGCCTGATGGTGGGCCCGAGCCCGTTATGGCGCAGACAATTGTTTATAGTGGCACAATTATTATTGGCTCATGCTGCCCCCCGGAGATCATTCTTGATTTCACTTGCATAGCTTCTTCTAGAGTCCGGGTTGGTGGATAGTCTTCAGGACATCATGTGGGTAGTCTTAGGCCCCTCGGCGGTGACTGAAGAATCCCAGGTGGTTAGGGGCGGATTCGAACCCTCATCATCTTCAACCCTGCGAATGCGGGGCCGGCACGCTAACCACTCCGCCACCACCTCAGAAACATGGAAACATGGAAATGCAGGCAACATAAAGCCTATTGGCTCATTACGAGGTTGCCGGCTTTGGTGATTTAATCTGCTCGACAGCCACTTGGGGCCTGGGGAGCAGATGAAAGCACCTCGACATTGAGCAGCAGATGAAAGCACCTCGATATTGAGGAGCAGATGAAAGCACCTCAATATTCAGTTTACTCCCGACGCAGCGAAGTGACGGTCGATTTTATATTTGAAGGAGTTGATAGTATTCGCATTTACTAATTCTGAAGGAAGATTGTTCCAGTGACGGATGACTCGGTTTGAAAAGAAACTCCTTCCGATCGGAAAGACTCCGATGGTTTGGACATGTGAAGATAGCAGGGGAGGATACAGTGCTGGGAGGTTTGGAGAAATTGGCAAGACAGGGTGCCCAGTGCAGATGTAACTAACAGATGTGGAGTAGAGGACCTGGAAACAGTGCTCAGAAGGAAAATACTCCGATGGTTTGGACATGTGAAGGGAGCAGGGGAGGATACAGTGCTGGGAGTTGTGGAGAGATTAGCAAGACAGGGTATCTAGTGCAGCTAGATGTGGCTAACAGATGTGGAGTAGAGAACCTGGAAACAGTGCTCAGAAGGGAGACTCCTATAGTTCGGACATGTGAAAAGCAGGGGAGGATACAGTGCTGGGAGTTTTGGAGAGATTGGAGATTGAAAGTAAAAGGAAGGAGACCAGTTGGTAGACCTAGGAAAAGGTGGAGAAGGTGTATACAGGAAGACTTGGCAGTGATGGGATTGGATGAGCATCAGGCAGAAGACAGAGCAGAATAGAGGAGACCCATAAAGCGTCCAACCGCTCAGGAAGAGTGAAAACGGACGTTAAACGAAATTATGATGATGATGATGATGATATATCATAATAAAAGAAGAAAAGAACAGAACTAAGAACACTAAGTGAACTTGGATACGTTCAGTTCACTCCCGACGCAGTAAAGTTACTGTCAGTGGAAATGGAGTTGTTCGTTTCCGCACTGACTACTTCTGCGGGGAGGCTGTTCCAGTGGCGGGCGACTCTGTTCGAGGAAGGAAGTATGGAGGAGGGAGGGATGGGAGCGAGAGTTTTTATTCTTCTCGTTAATCTTTGTTCTCTCGTTCCATCTCATCCTTCCACATGCTCACTGCCACATATACTTCACTGCTCTGTTACTTAACTTTACTTTCTGATCATTTCACTTTACTTTCAGATTAAATAAGTTAACTTCCTCTGCATTGCGCCACGTAGGGCTACAGCAGACGCTTTTAAAATTAGGAACAGCAGACGCATTTAAAATTAGGAAGAGTAATCATTTAAATCAACTTGAGAAACAAACAAAGATTAACATGATTCTGAGGGGAAGTAGGCACCCGTTTATTATATATATACATGTCTGTACATCATCAAGACCCCAAGACCCAGACCATGCATTCCTAGACGTATACTATAGTCGCAGCACATGAGTCTGAGGTCTTCGTTATCGTGCTCTGGCAACTTGCCATTACACATGCACACACACATACAGCTACATAATCAGCGACCTTATTATTTTTTTTACATCAGAGGAGTGGCCGAAAGGTAGAGAAGAGCTGTGTGGGTGGAACCCCCCACACATGCGATGCATACTCCATACGAGGGCGGACAAGGCCCCTGTATATGAATAGCAGCTGTGCGGGAGAGAAGAATTTAATGAGAGAAGAGATGGGAAGTTTCCAGTTAAGATTTTGTGTTAAGGATAGACCGAGGATATTTAGTTTTGAAGAATGATAAGGTGACAGCTGAGTGTAGTTGAAGAATAGGGGATAGGTGTTTGGAAAATTGTGTCGAGTTGATAGGTGGAGAAATTGGTTTTTTGAGGCATTGAAGGACACAAGGTTCCTTTTATCCCAATCGGAGATGATAGCAAGGTCTGAGGTTAAGCATTCTGCAGCCTCAGCCTTATAAACTAAAACAGATTTTTATGACAATTTCAATAATATGATTCATACTGACAAATGTGTCCTATGCATAGACTGTCATATAACATCGTAGACGCCATGAAATCAGGTTGCCAGAGCACGATAATTCACACCTCAGTCTCGGGTGCCGCGACGAAAGCTAAGGCTGTTACACAGAGACAGCCTTGGCACAGCACAACTATAACTCCTCCTCCTCATGTCTCTCCTTTCCCTTCCCTCCTCTTCCTCCTCACTCAGGCTTAGTGATGCGGAAGACGAAGACGAGACCCTCCTTGCCACATAAATAGTCTGGGACGATGCGCCGCTCCACCTGAAGGAATTATGACCATTTCAAGTGCGTGACCTTCTCCCCCTGGCCAGCTGCTGACCATCTCCTTATACCAGTGTGTCGTGACAGGCGCCCATACAGTGAACAGCCCCGCCAGACAGAAACCTTGATTAGAGTAAATGTTTTCTTGTACCAATGTTGCCAGATAGTTGTACTCAGCCTCTTATATTTACCAACTTCCGACCCCAAAACCGTCTCCTGGGGCTCAATAACTAGATTCATTTATATCTATCGTTAAAATAGTTAATTCCTGATGTTTCCTGGCAATAATTAGGTGTCAAAAAACGGTAAATACTATGCTCTGAGTACGATAATCTGGCAACGGTGCTCCCTACCTTCTTCCACTTCCCGTCCGCCTCCAGCTGGTCCATGTAAGGCTCCAGCTTGTCCTTGTAGGAAGGCACGGTCTGTAGGAACTCATAGCGCATCACGATGATCACGAAGGCTCCTGGAGTGCCGGAGAGGAGGAAATCAGTTAATCATTGGGTCATACGCGTCGTCTAGCCCACCCTAGGGAGACCGCCTCAAGGTTTACTCCAGGCAAATCTGAAGTCTCTATGTAGGCTCTTTCCCATCCTAAACGCCGCCTAAGTTCGCCTGTTTGAAAAGCCTCTCGTAAAAGTTGTTGGGATTACCATGAACTGTTTTGCGATCCTATAGTGATGGTTCTACACGTCTGTCACGATCTTCAACGGGAAAACCACCCATGAAAACCCGGTGAATCTTCTCAGTGGCCTTGGGAAATAGTCGTGCCGGAAGATCGGCACGCCCAGTAACAATGCTAACCTACGGGCCCTTCGCACGAGTATCTAAGCTGAGGGTCCAGCGTCCAGCGCCTTCACCCACTCAGCGGATCTTGCAAAACACGCACTTACACACTCACACTCACTCTCTCTCTCACACACACACACACACACACACACACACACACACACACACACACACACACACACACACAGAGCCTTCGCACTCCTACTAACCATGAACTTTACATTTCAGCCCGGAATCGTGCCAGATCTATTCTCCAACTTACCAAAACCTCTTTCTTCAATAGAAAATGTCAATACCTTGCTTTATCTATTTCTTACCTTGCTTCTGGCACCTAGCCAAAAATATCTCCACCAATTTCACTTCTTCCTCTTTCCCTCCTCTCCTTAACCCTTACAGGAGCACTGCCGTCTCATCTGTCTCTAAGGCTGAACTCTTCGCCCAAACTTTCTGTAAGAACTCCACTCTGGACGATTCTGGGCATATTCCTCCTACTCATACCCCCTCTGACTCCTTTATGCCTGTTATTAAGATT